>NW_023458558.1:82737778-82777533 GCF_013731165.1 Rhagoletis pomonella | reverse complement strand
GTGGTCGAAACAATTATCCTTGTTACGTGAATCTAATAGGTCAATGTTCAACAAGGCCAAAGCCACGAGAGCAGCAGAGGACTGGGAAGCCTACAAGGCTGATCTGAAAATATACAAAAAAGCAGTTAGAACTGCGAAACGTAAATCCTGGCAAAGTTACTGCAAGGGAATTGAGGAAACCACGGAAGCGGCCAGATTAAGAAGAATTCTCGCAAAGTCGCTATGCAACCTTGGCTATCTCAAGGGTCAAGGGAACTCATGGACTACGACGAGCGAGGAATCATTAGGTCTCCTCCTGGACACACACTTCCCTGGAAACAAGCCGGTGGAACCTAATGACCCCCAGAATGAAGGGGGGGCTATCTGATCTGGGAAACCGACTGATTACAAACGAAAAAATTGAATGGGCTATTAAGACTTTTGGTCCTTACAAGTCACCGGGACTTGATGGAATACACCCGGTAGAGCTACAGCAATCACGGGGTACTATCTCTCCGTTCATTGTGGTTATTATAAGAAGCTGTCTTAACATGGGCTACATCCCGCTAGGCTGGAGAGAGACAAAAGTCTCCTTTATACCCAAGGCGGGCAGGTCCTCTCATACCAACCCTAAGGACTTCAGACCCATCAGTCTTACGTCTTTCCTTCTCAAAATTTTAGAGAGGACAGTGGATGATTATGTACGGGGCGTGATACCAACAAGTAGGCTCTCCCCAGCGCAGCATGCCTATACGAAAGGCAAATCCACGGAAACCGCCTTGCACTCGCTCGTTGGGTTGGTGGAAAGAAGTTTATTCGACAAAGAGTACGCTCTGGTTGCCTTTGTAGACATAGAAGGCGCCTTCAACAATATTAACGCAAGCGCCATAACGGGTGCCTTAGAAGAGCTTGGAGTTGACCAGAATGTGGCGGTGCTGATCGAGTCTATACTTGTCAGCAGGACGATAACCGCTAAGCTCGGCAACACCACAATAAGCAGAAAGGTCTGTAGAGGCACTCCTCAGGGAGGGGTTCTCTCCCCTCTTCTCTGGAATCTGGCGGTGAACTCTCTGCTGGTGGCACTACAGAGGGGGTTGCCATGTCACAGCATATGCTGACGATCTGGCAATTGCCGTCAAAGGCAAATACCCAAATACCCTAATGGAGATTCTGCGCTCTAACATGGCCACGCTTAGGAACTGGACAGAGAGTAGGGGACTCGGGGTAAACCCCGAGAAAACCGAAGCAATTCTCTTCACAAGGAAACACAGGCCTCCCATTGTCTCCCCGCTAATCTTTTTGGGTGTGGAGATATCCTTGAAGGAGAATGTTAAGTATCTAGGACTCATATTAGACAGGAAACTAACGTGGAAACCTAATATAGAGGAAAGAGTAAGGAAGGCCAACGTTGCATTATACACATGCAAAAAAGAGGTCGGAATCAAGTGGGGGTTAACACCTCGTATTACACACTGGCTATACACCTCGGTGGTCAGGCCAATACTCTTATATGGAATACTTGTATGGTGGCCAGCAACTCAAAAGGCAAGTTACCTAAAACTATTGAGTAAGGTCCAAAGAACAGCGTTTCTATGCATTTCGGGTGCCTTAAGGACCACCCCAAATAAGGCGCTGGAGGTGATTACCAATTTACCCGCAATAAACCTGGTGGGAAAATACGCGGCCGCCGATTCAGCGCTCAAACTAAGAAGTATGGTCGACTACTCCGCTCCCAAACCAATCTTCAATAGGCTCTTTAAGACGAGCATCCCGTCAAGAGGAGAATGGCCAACGCCAAGACCATGGAGACAGGGGGAATTGAATTTTTACACAGATGGATCCAAGCTAGACAATAGGGTTGGCTACGGAGTTTTCTCTAAGGAACTAGGACTGGAACTATCCGTCCGAATTCCGGACCACTGCAGTGTCTATCAGGCAGAAGTTTTAGCTATAAAAGAGGTGGCTGTGTACCTTAGTACACATGCCGTAACGAAGACTACGATTGATATTTTCTCGGATAGCCAGGCGGCCATTAAATCAATGAACATGGTAATGCTGAGGTCGAAGGTTGCGCAGGAATGCCTCGCAGCTCTAAACGATATTAGCACCGTGTTCAAGGTCAGCCTCATATGGGTTCCGGGACACAGAGATATTGAAGGAAACTGCAGGGCTGATGAGCTAACCAGGAAAGGTACGAATCTACCCCTATGTGAAAACAGGGGCACTATTGGGATACCCATGGCAACCTGCAAATTAGAACTTCGAAATAGCATGATCCAAGAGGCCAACAGGTCATGGCTAGAGGAGGGCACATGTAGAACAACCAGGCTGCTTTGGCCGCAAATAGAAAAGAAAAAGACGAAAGAGTTGCTGTGCCTCTCAAGAGAGGACATTGCGAAGGTCACGGCTTGTGTAACCGGTCACTGGCTATTTGGCAGGCACTCTTCAAGACTAGGAATTTTCTCCCACGAATATTGCAGAAGTTGCAGAGATGAGGAAGAGGAAGAAACCGTAGAGCACTTCTTCTGCAGCTGCCCAGCTTTGGCCAAGAGGAGAGCAAGCTTTTTAGGCAGGCCCTTCTTTAGCTCTCTTACGGAACTATCACGCGTAGGAATAAAACCGATTCTACGCTTTATAAGAGCCTCAAATTGGTTCTCTGAAGAATAGTCACCGAGGTTCCCGTGTTCTGCAATGGTACCACAATGGACCTTCAAAAGGTCTAAGTGAGTTGGTAAATTGAACCGACTGCCACATCAACCTAACCTAACCTAATTGAATTGAACATTTACCAACATACAGTACTTTCGTTGACGTTTATATTAAGATCAATTACGTTTCTATTTGATTTTAATTTTTTTTCCATCAGTGTATGTATAATGAGTTCGAAAGTAATAAAGACAAAACATGTACAACAAGGCATTTCTTATATTTCTGTCAACAGTATATGAGCCGTTTATTTTTAAAGTGGCACTTTAAACTTCTTGTATTTAAATGACCAGGTACTTGTAGTCGAATGCATGTGCTAATCTTTCTATCGCCATAAACTAAAGCTGAAACATGGTACCTTTAGTTGATGAGGTTGAACAAATAACCGACGTGTTCAGATACATGTAACCGGTCATTTAAGTACAAGAGGTGCGGAGTGACTTATTCCACTTTCTAAATAAACGGCCCTTATATGAACTTCTTTCAACCACAAAATACATTTGTTGGCGTAAATGCTTTTGCACCGAACCTCGTTCGACATACATTAAGTTACTTTATCAGATATGTTCACGCTAAAGTGTTATGAAATGCGTTTAAATTAATTGCCGTCTTTTATTTTGTTGCTATCTAATGAAATTATTTTCACTTTTAATAAAAAAGTAAGTTTCAAACCCATTCATTTATTGTTTGTTATATGGTAGCAGTGCTGTTCAAACAAAATTGATGCGATTTTTTCCAGATAAATTTTTGAAAAATAATGAATATTTAAATTGCGGCGTCCCGGGATTATAATAACGAGATCCCGAAAATCAAGGAAATCAAGGAAACGAATTTTGCCGCGCTCAATTATTTGCGAGCCAGATCTGTCAATTTGTAAGATTTAAGTTTAGTTTTACACCAATCGAGATCGTTTTCCTCGAAAGGGCTAGTTTTTCTTTAATTGAGATTTTATTTAAAAATTTTGAATGCCCCTAAATTCCACATCCAAGCCTTCGTTTTCGTTTGAGGAATATAAAATTTCTTCTAGATAGCTTATATGACTTTTAGCACAACTTGTTCAAAATTCGCATTCGCAAAACATTCGCAGCATTTGATGCGAACGTGAATGTCTATGCGAATGTTTAAAATTATGGTCATAAGGGAGTCCGAATACAAATATTCGTATCATCCCTAGGACACACATCGTAGAAAGGGTGCACTATATGCACCCTACAACCACCTCAGATACATAAATCTTTCAGGATGAAGGACAAGAATATCAATTTCGAACAGAATCTGGATAAAAGAAAAAACCAAAAATGTATCGGACCAAACAAAACATGATTGCACCCAAAATAAAATGATTTAGCCTAATTTACTCTTACATAACGTCTACACCTACTACGGGCGCTATATGAACTGCCAGTTTTCCCGCGTACGGAATTAGCTCGCAAGAAGTTGCAATAATTTACAGGAATTTACCAAAAAGCGTTCCCGTACTCGGTTCTCTGGCTTCATTTGCTTTTTGACAATTTTACAGGTTTAATCCAGAAAAGTTGAGTAACGCAACAATTGTATTTTTGTTTGGTTGCGCATGAATAGCGTTTCTCCGAATTACACTACTTTTTTCTTACTCGGAATCAAAACAAATATGAAAACATCGTTGCTAAACGCGGAGTTAGGCATGCGATAATAAGTATCCGATATCTCTGACTTTATATCGTATACGTCCTGCGATGATCGGTCTACACAAGCGATATATGTATCTCTTAGGATGTTTCATATGCGAACGCCCATAGTAGGTTTACACGTGCAGTTAAGGTGGCAAACACTGAAAAAGGTACAATAATACTTGCTTTATCCTGCTTCTTCAACCTTTGAAATTACTTTAACTCAGTAATGGTCATTCGTAAAACAAAAATTAATAGGGAAATTTATCTAAACGCGTAAAAACCTCATATCAACGTAAACCTCGTAAAATTGTTTATTATACCGGTTTATTTACGAGGTTTACATAGTAACGAGGCATTTACACGCGTTTTTATGAATACCCTGAATATAAAAATTCGTTCACATAATTGTATTATCTACCACTTGTGTCTATCTATTTTCATGATATCACTTACCGTGCACGAGAAAAATGCTAGAAACCGGCATATTTATGTGACTTTGGCCTTGGATAATTTTAAGCAGACTTGGTGGGGAATTTTGATAATTAAGTATCATATATATGTAATTTTTAAGAATCATTGTACCCTTACCACTATTTAGTTGTTCAATTAGACCGGACTCAACATATTTTTACATACTCTAATTTTACATATTATGAACCTATTTATCCTCAGGAACAACAAAACTGAACTTGTCTAAGTTTGAATTGGGAAAAAGAAATTTTTATATGCATATAAAACTTCTTACATCATGAAATCTTTTTGCAAAAGTTTCAGATTATAAATCGACGGTAGCTGCTACTCTGAAAATAAAATTTCGTAAAAGTGCTACGAAAATCTTTCGTAGTGTTGGTTTTTGTACAATGTACGAAACTTTCGTTCATAATACGAACATTTTTCACAACGAAACAAGATTTTACGAACCATGCGTAAATATAACGAAAGGACTTTCGTAAGGCATTTTTTCAGTATAATTTACGAAATCTAACGTTTATTTTACGAAACACATTCGTAAAGCACTGCACAAATCTCTGTACGAATAATTTTGTATCATGTAGGAAGGCATTCGTAATATTTACGTATAGTTTTAAATTTACGAAATCTACAATTCTGTATTCGTACAATTTAATTAATACTTTCGTATCAAGTACTAATGCAGAAACATGTTTTTTTAAATTCGTACAACAGACGAATATTTTCTTACAATATACTCAATTACCGGCAGTTTTATATTTCATCATATTTTTTGTATCGCGTGTCATTGCAGAATTAATTGTTGCCTGCTGTGAAACATATAATATAATTTTACACGTTCTAATAAGGGATTTTCTGGATAAAAAAATAATACAAAATTAAATATTAAAGCTGTGGATATACTATGCTTTTAAGCATACAATGTTTTTAACATCGCCTACGCTGCACCTTGCGCTGCAATGTGGGACTTGATAAATAGTCAATTTCATCAGTTACCTATCAACGGCAAGCCTAAGCCAGGAGCACTACTTAATGTTATTAAAAGTAAGTACATGTATGGCTTTTCACTGAAACTCGCTTTTCAGACGCCTTATAATTTTCCTTTAATTTATAGTCGTCAAGGAAACAAACATCGATGAAGCTGCGAATCTGTCAAGTGCCTCTACATCAAAATATTATAATGTTAAAGAAAGTAAAACCAGTATTTTTTTATACTTTTTCATATTTTATATCTTATTATATTTAGTTTGGCTGGATCTCATAGTTTAACACTTTGCATCAATATACTTTATTGAATGAAGCCTAAGCAATAAAAAATATGTAGTATAGAACCTATTCGTATGCATATAAATAAAAGACTTACGTTTTATTATAGGGAACGTATGATTGCTTTTATTATTAACACCATAAAAAACATGACTAAAATTATAGCACAACACTTTCATTATATTTTAATCAATAATGTTAAGCGTTTTTGCAAAACGTTTTGATAAACAAAAACGCTTAAAATTAACGATAAAAACAAAATAAAAGTGTTGTGTTATAATTCGTAATATATTTTTTACAGTGTGGAGAATGAAAGCAAAATCGCACATTCTACACATTCTAATACATTCGTAAAATGTACTAAAAATCTGATGCCTCATATTTTCGTAGTATGTACGAAAACGGTTTTGTACAATCGACGAAAACTTTCGTGGCTCAAAATGACGAAAAATTTCGTAAGATTTACGCAAGTTTTCGTTATATTTACGCAGATTTTATTTTCAGTGTAATGTGTTACTAAATACACATGTTTATTAATCAGCAATAAGTTAATATAGCAGCCGTAAGTGACGTGTATTAAGCCGGAATTCCGTATGCGAGATCCGTTTACATGCGCTTACGAGTAGAAAATGGGCGTGGCAATTTTAAAAACAAAGTTCAAAAATTTAGATTTTATAGTGGATTTCGGCAGAATATCCATATTGTGGAACAAATGTTGTTAACGAAGGGATATTCTGCCAAAATCGGCAATAAAATCTGTGGTTTGCTATCTTTAGTCCCACAATTGCCACGCCCATTTCTAGGGGTTGGTCTCCTTAAAGAAAAATTTTGCTTTACAAATGTTATCTATGGATAGGTATTCTATCGGAATCCGCAATAAAATTTATTTTTTTGCAAAAAGCCAATTTTTAACACCTTGCTAAAATTATCTCATCATAAGTTGTCGAAAACAAATTATAAAAAATTGTTGACTCTCACAATGAAATAAACCACCTCGTCATAAAAAAAAAATAATTTAAAAATAGTTCTGGAAAAACGCCCAATCTTAAACCATGCTTTTTTATAGAGAATCAAACAAGGATTAAGATGGTATGATTTTCAATCCCTAGTTTACTGGTCTTCATTATGCAAATCAACTTCAAAAACTTCAACTGTTAATAGCTAAGTTAGCTTTAGGACAATCATGCCATCTTATATAAAGAAATGTTAAGCCCGTTTCTTGAGCTTTAAAACGATGTTAATACGGCTTTCCCATGGCACCCCAATTACGTAGTTCCCGCTCTCATTCGTAATTCGCACTCGAATTACGTAATTCGCCATACAAAATTTAAAGAGCGAATTACTTCATTTGTTGGTAATTCGGATCCAATTACCATGAGAGTTATGAACAAATCTGCCATCTCTAATTTGAGTTGGAAATTTATCGAAACGAGTTCACAAATCAAAACTGGCACATTGCCTGAGTACTAAAAGTATATAAAGTTAATAAAAAGGTGCATCGCCAATTTAATACAGAAACACAGAACATGTTGTCTCTACGATGAGCAGAACTCGAGATATAACGATTTGAAGAAGTACGTGATTAGTCAGAATCACGAAAAAATCCAAATTTTGACAGATCATATCTCCGAAGAAAAAAATAAAAATTTCCTCGAATACGTGCAGCTCATTTCATGTATAGAACCCATAAAAAAAATTTAGCGAATGAATGAAGAATGCCTTATATTTATTTATGTATATCTAAACGACTAGTGAACTTGAAGTTTGTTGCCTACGCAAGCCAACGTATGAAAGTTAACAAAATTCAACCCTGTCCGCATTCGAATGCGTATTTTTTGAATTTTCGGTCCGTTCTTTGCGTTCACACGCGTACTTATAGAGTTTACCCTATAAGGACATGTGTATACCACTCAGCTGTCTAGCCTATGCCAATGGAGTTCCAGCTTTATTGAAACACTAGTGCAAGCAGTGTGTTCACATAAAAAGAAATGTGCTGGAATAGGCAGAAAAGGACTGAAAAAGTTTGAATCCCAAACAGCGGTAAATGGGTTTCAACGCATGAATGCGAAGAGGTAAAAGAAGACTCAAACTCAAGGCATTTGGACGATGATTTTGTTATTGAGACCTTGGACAATAATAGATATAAATGTATGCGTAATTATAGCAGTTTGCAGTGGTCATTTGCACATTATTGACCTTGTGACAGTTTTAATGACCCAAAAAGTCCTTGAAAATGTAGTTTAAAGTAAATAATCACCTTAGCAAAGAATCATTTAACTACATTTAGGAAAAATTCATATTTTATATAAAAATGCATATGTACATATGTAGTTTTTCAATTCATTTCTAATATAAATACATATTTTTAAATTTCAATGAGTACTTAATTCAATATGACAAATTGAAAAAGATAATTTATTATAATATGCTGTATAGACACATCCCTTAATCATTTGTTTCCTGTGCGTAAAGTACGTGATTTCCTGAATAAATAACCACATTTCTACAGTGGTATAAGTGTACTTTATTGCGAAGTATTCTTTAAAACTTCTAATACAACTACTGGAGGTCTACTTCAACTGCGCGCCAGACAGATAATGATTTAGTAGCTGATAACTGGCGGAAGCGTATATGCATGACCACTTTGCTGAAGATACTACTACTGATAAAAATTATTATGGATGTAGCCTCTCCTAGTAGACCGGTAATGGACGATTATAAGTACATATGTAAAATACCCACATTGCACTTGTTTACTTACATACATGCAGTTTTGAAAATATTATGTATTCACGCGAGCGTAAGTGGCATACAATTTGTTTGAATTTATGGCTTGAATTTACCATTGACATTTATCTCCACCTATGAAAACAGTTCTTATTTATGATATTTCAATGAAGATATTTAAAAAAAAAAACTGAATTATTGGAAGTGTGTGTGTAACGCAAATGTCTGCTTTATGCCATTTACTTCATGTGCGTATTCCCTTGCATTGGTATTTTTTCCGCCGATTTGTTTATTCGAAAATGTTTACGTGCATTGGCATGCCATGGCTATTAGGGAGATACACATTCACTTTTACTTCCCGAGCTAATACGCTGCAATGCCTGACGAGGCCATTGTGATTCCCCGAACTTTCCCCGCGTCCTTACACTTTTGAAAATTTATATACTTGAATTTTTTAAACAAGGCACGTCTCCTGGCTTGATTGGCGCTGACAGACGACCACCGTTTTTTTTCAATGTGCGATAGGGGTATTTTAGAAGTCTTGCAAAGCCCTTGCACGGTTTGCAAAGCTGTCTCATAGGAAAACCGGTTTTTTACCATGCCATCCATGCACCGTGCAAGGGCCTTTGCAAGACTTCGGAATACCCCTTATGTGTTGTTTTGGATGCGAGCGATCGCACCTTATATTGAATATTTATCTTGCAAATGTGCGATTTGATAATCTAGGTATGATCGAAGCTAGGTTACAAACAAAATCATACTACAGTTGATAATTATATATTTGCAAATTGTGGAACTTAACTGAATTTTAATATAAATTAAGCTATACGCACTTAAGTATGTAATTAGTTGAATTTACTGCCTAAAACTTTATCGCTTGATAGATTAAAAAGCAGTCAGACAAGTGAGAAAAAACATTCATTTAAATAAGCATATCGTCGTTTAAAGTACAAAACCGCGTTCGCCGTTCTGCAAAACCGCGTAACTGACATTTTTTGATAAAAAGTGGATTGGCTCAAACCTTATCCATTCGATCCTGAAATATACTAGCCAGAAGTGCAATTGATTTATAAAAGAGAGAACAATTTTGAAATATGAGTGTTTTTACTCTCTACAAAATAATTTATGCTACCTCACTGCGGGGTTTTGCACTATCTTGATACGCGGTTTTGTACTTTAAACGACGATATAAGTACCTATACATGCATGTATGTGTAAATACTACTTAGGGCCAATTTCACAATGCGTAGTTAACTCAGAATCGGGAGTTAACTACAGAATTTTATACTGAAAATCTCTAGTTAACTGTCGATTCTGAGTTAACTACGCACTGTGAAATTGGCCCATAGTAACACTTAAATTGAGTGGTATATTTAACGCCCGTATCTTTTTTCGAAAAGAAAAACTGTATGTATATTACTGCGAAAAAATGCCATTTCGCAGTATTTGCATTAAAAAAAGAAATTTTTACCGTAAAATATTTTTTGAAACAGTTTTTCAATAAAATAAAGGAATTCCTGGTTCTATGTGTACATGTTGCACACCCCGAGAAAAAAGCCATGTAAAACCAATTTTCTTAATTTGTTAAAAAGAAGAACAATTCAACGAAGTGGCACAACGACAATTTTCTCGTTTGAAGTGTCTATAAAATGCTGTTGACTATTGAAAATTTTTGCTTGCTGACGTGGTCACACATTTTCTTCCATACGTACCGTATTAGGTTTTAGAACTTAATGTGCTTCAATACTGCATACTTGGAGTTATTCTAAACATTTTAATAAAAAGTTTATTGTTGTGAAATTTTTCTAATTTCTCTACAAAGTTTGAAATGGGTAAACTACGACAAAAAAATATTTACTGATTGTATGAGGTATTGTATCTTCAACATGAAAATGTTGTAAAAGTAAAGAAGTTCTCAAATATGGAAGGGAAGTGGAACCCTTCAAAGGTCCGGATGCTATTCACTGCATTGCGCTTGTCCGAGATCTGAGTCTGAAAATAATCTGTTGAATACCATACTCAAAAGTAGTCGCATATTTTTATCATGTTGCGCTGTTAAGAAATTTTTGAAAGTGGTTAAATCCCCTTGCTTTTGTGGAAAAAATTGGCAAAATTATTTTTTGTCCCGTATTCCGCTGTCATAAATATGGTCATCGTAAATATAGATGTAAATAACTAGACTTTAATAAACATTAAATAAACGAACGAAAGATAGTCAAAATATCAGGTCCTTGTATTTTCGCATGACAGAATACATATGTATATGTATAAGCATTTTCATACCGTGTTTCCACGAACATCTACGATGGACCTCGTGTTTTACGCCGATTGTATAAGAAGCTGTATTTAATGGCAGAAATACACTCGAAGTTTTGCCATTGCCTGCCGAGCAGGACTGCCAACTTGGCACAAACGGTGCCAATTTTGGCTCTATTTTACTTCAAATGGCACTTAATTTTTCAATTTGGCACAAAGTACCAAAATGGCACTTTTAAAAAATAGTAATACAGTCGTGTCTGGATATAGTGAATTAATTTTTGCATGGCCTGTTCACAGCATCCAGGTTGTTCACTATATTAAGGTTGACTTATTTTGTTCAAAAACTTGTTTTATTTGCTCAAAATTCATGTTTGTGTATGTAAGTGCAACAGATCTTCGGAATAATTGTATACTTAGGAAAATATATGTTTGCTTCATGCATGAGGAAATTGACTTTTGGACCGCTTTTTCACGTAGAGTTCTCAATACTTTTATGCCAGCGTAGTCAGTTTTTAATAGCTTCAGTGGCTTTTATAGGATTTCCTTGGCCTTGGTCATCATCACCAGCTTCTGCAGTATCCTCGGCATCTTTCTCTAAATCAATTGGTTCGTCGTCTTCGATTGTATTGCAATTTTAGATATCATTTTCAGTGTAGGTTTCCTAAGACAATTAAAGTACATAAAAACGAAATGGGCAGGTGAATGTCAATAGGGTCAATAAAATTACCTTCGGTATTACAACTTGCAGCAGACCCTGTATATCATCGATTTCTTTATATTTTTCCTGCAATATTTTTTGGCGAAGTAAGCTCAGAGGATTGAAACTTTCTAATAAAGGCTTCCAACATTTCGCTGTTACACTTGCCTTCAGCTGATTCCAAGCAAGCATTAAAAATGATACAGCATCTTCAAAAGTTAAAGTTTTTAAAAATTGTGTGATGTCATCTGTTTCTACAGCTAATAACAGCAGATGTTTTTTGTAGTACAGCTTAGTTAAGCGAATCAAATTTTGATCCATAGGCTGAATAAAAGGCGTTAAATTTGGAGGCATATAAACCACGAATATTGAGTCATCAGCAGTTTTAAGTTCATCTTCTGGCGGATGGCTAGGGGCGTTATCAAGCAATAGGATAGCTTTGGTTGATAAACCCTTTTGTAGCAAATAATTTTGAACCTAATAACAATTAAAAACGAAAAAATACTCGGTAAAACTGTAAGGAATTTTAAATGTATTACTTATGAACGTGAGGGACGAAGCAATGGTGAAACCATTCTATGAAGATGTCTGCAGTTACACCATAAATTTGCGATTTTTTTTACAATTTCAGATTTTTGCTTCAACGAAGGGAGTTTCCTCGCTGACATGATAACACTTAAAAATTATTTAAATGCTAAATTTATTAGCACACAAAAACTATAAAAAAACACGAAAAACAGCGCACATTCACTCACAAGCGGTTGGAACTCGACAAGAACCAAATAAAAATTAGCATCAAATAGTAGCAGCTTTTCTAGAAATAAACATAAAGTGATAAATCTCAGGGAATAACCGCTTTCATTTCCGGTTAAATTTGGTATTTTTTTGTCAATTTATGCTTGCCGTTGCTTTTAAAATTTTGTTCACTGTTTAGATGCTTTCGGTTGTTCACTATTTAGAGTACTCTGTGTAAATATTTCGGTGTTCACTATATCGTGGTGTTCACTATAGCAGGCGTTCGCTCTATAGAGACACGACTGTATTTCAATACATTTTTAAGAAATCCTTTGCGTGTACTTCTTTTTCTCAACTAAAATTTTCTAATTTCTATAATGTATACAACTGTTTTATCTTAATTTGGCACTGGACTTTTGTTTTAGGAATGTGTTTCTAATTTTAATGCTAGCTGGGAAGAATTAAAAAGAATGGCACCTTTTTTGGCACTTTTATTTTTCTATTTGACACATATTGGCACTTTTTTATCCTCAATATGGCACTTCATACACTGAGGGAAAAAATATTAAAATCGAATAGAAACGTAATTGATCTTAGTATAAACGTCAACGAAAGTACTGTATATTGGTAAATATTCAATTCAATTACGCGCATATTAAAATGACCGCGTTCGTTCTGAAAATGCATCAGTGAAGTGAATAATCAAGACGAAAACTAAAAAAAAATATTTAACTTGCATGTTGCCTGCAGTGGAATTCGAACCCTGACCATCCCTGCATATCAGCAAATTGTGGTATGCATCTTTCCACACTCAGCTACACCCAGGCATATAAATTTCTTTACAAATGTTGAATATCCATTAACACCACAGCACGCGATTTGTACGGATAAACATGTACTATTTATAAATGTGTGTGTTGTCACCGCTCTCAGAGCGGCGCTCTGCATGCTTGGGGTGCGTATGCACACTCATATATATACTCAGATGTGAACAGTCAAATACGTGTGTAATAAATTTTGTATGAAAATATTATTTTTAAATTCGAACATTTTTAAACGATAATCAAATATAAAGTATTCATTTTTACTATGCATTATTTCCCTCAGTGTAGCAAAGTATAGTTGGCAGCACTGCTGCCGAGGGGCGGCCGCTGTTAATTATAACAATTTTTTATATTTTTTTTTGCAACGTTGCTTTAAGTAGGCTTTGAACCCAGGCCCTGCAAGATCTAATACTTTTTAAAAATGTGTGTTTTCTGTAACTGAGCGGTTAAAGTTCCTGAAGTTCCTCAGTTGGAATATCTTAATCTTTGTTTTTGGTGTGAATATGAAAACGTGGCTGAACATGTTTGCCGTATGAAAAATAGTTTTTTGTTTAGCTGGTTAGTTTTAATTAGAGTGATTGTGTTGAAATTCTTAAGCACAGCTTAATTTTCATGAGTCGAGCTAAGCTACTTGTTTATCTATGTAGATTAAGCTGTTTAACGATATTTCAAAGGAAATTTTAAATATTATTTTTTTTGACTCCACTTAGCACCATGCTAAAAGTGGTAGTAAAAGCAGGGCTGGTACACAAGTAAACAGCTGATACAAAATATTACGGTGTATGCATATTGATCAACTAATTAAATGAGTAGCATCTCTGAGTGTGGTTATTCTGATTTAATTTTTATTTAAGTTAAGCGCATAGGTCATTTAAATAATAATTAACTTTTAAATATGGACACTTTTTTTTGTAGTACTAGCCTGGGCATGGTGTCTCACTGATTCCTAAATATCCGGAAACGAATTGACAGCAATTTCTATTAAAATTGATAAACAAAGACTACGATGGTAATAAATGGGTTTTAAGAACAAATTGACTAGATAAAAAATTCGAAAATCAATATAACTTTCACTTAAATGAATTAGTGAACACGTATGCACATTCACATACTAATAGCTACTCAAATCCGTTTAAATGAATGTAGAAACCTCACTTTTTACATGTTGAAATGCAAACATACTTTGTAAAGACAAATTAGATTTGTTTCTAAACCGAAGTTTACGAAATCTTAACGAAATCTTTAAAAGTATCGACAATGTCTTCAGATTTATTTACCTATTTTCAATGAAAATCATATGAACTGGGCAACACGAACTCGTAAAGAACTTTCTGTACGGTTTCTTTGAGAAAATTCTGCTTGAATTCTGCAAAAAGTTATTCTCGTCGCAGCATTAATTTCATTTATGTATTTACTCATTTTCTTCTGAAATATCGTAAAAAAATCGAACTTTGCAGAGTAAATTTCATTTTTTTAAATTCGGAAAAAATCGTATAGAAAAGAAATGAGTGTTTAGAACTTCTCTGCATTTCAGATTACTCTGAAAGCATGCTTTGCTGGACTTTCCATTTACGTTTGACTTTTATTTGACATCCTGAAATCGTGCATATGGAAACTGTGCATAAGAAATAATGCATATGGAAAAAATCGGAAATAATGCATATATGCACAGTTTCAGATTAAAACCGAAATAATGCATATGAAAAAAACCGAAATAATACATACGCACACTTTCGTTTGAAAACCGAAATAATGCATATGATAAAAACCGAAGTAGTGCATGCGTTAAAACGAACTTCTTTTGCGTAGACGGCCTTCGGCCGCGCTTAGGGATTATAACCTTTACTAAGTAGGACTCTCCATTATGTGTTGCCGAAAAAGAAGGGCGAAAGTATTTTTGTGCAGAACTTCTTTATGCCTTCGGATTCACATCAGAAAAAAACGAAATTATCTATATGCACACTTTCGTTTGAAAACCGAAATAATGCATATAACAAAAAACCGAAATAATGCATACAACAAAAACCGAAATAATAGCACAATTTCGGTTAAAAACCGAAATAATGCATATGCGAAAAAACGAGGTAATGCATACATGCACAGTTTCGGTTGAAACCAGATATAATGCATGAAAAACCCGAAGTAATGCATACATGCACAGTTTCCGATGAAAACCGTAATAATGCATATGAGAAAATACCGAAATTATGCATATGCATACTTTCGTTTTAAAAGCGAAATAACAGTTTCGGTTGAAACCGAAATAATGTCTAAATGCACAGTTTCCATCGGGGATGAAAAATGGGAATTTCAGATTGTACCTAATATCATAAAATAGATGTACCTAAATGATTGTACCTAAAAAAAGTTACGTCATTCATTTGTAGTTTTTTTATAAATTTTATTTAAAACATGAAATATGGATGTACTTTAAACATGATTAGGTTTTTTTTTAACTGAGCCTATATCTATAGACTATATATAATTTTGACTGACAAAAAACACACTATGCGAAGTATACTTCTTTATCCGTTTTTTTTTTAAAAAAACAACAGGAAAAGTCTGCTAATTATCCAATTCCTTTTAATAGGTGCAGCAAGTCTAGAGAAAATAATCAAATTGCCGCAAGTAAATTCGAAAGCATTTTAAATATATTTCTAGAAATCAAAACGCGCATATAGGACAAATAGCTATAGTTCTCATCTAAAGAAAATAAGAAATTTGAAGACATCCTAGACACTGGTCTGTATGGGCGAATAAAGGCTGGTTTGCATCATGTCATATTTTGACAACAAAATTTGTCGACATATTATGACACAACTTTCTTTCCTTTATCTCTACCTTAATCGATGATATTATGGGCCAAAAACTTACAAATAGCCGCTTTAGCGGCGCATGTACACGCCTGCAGGCCTATTATGATCTAAATTAATCAAAGACCATTTTTTAGTCCCATATGACAATTTGTTTTCACTAATTTAACCACAAATGCCATTGAATTTGACTTTGTGAAAATAAGTGTTAAAATTAATAGCAAAAAATTACGAATTTGAGGATAAGTTAATCTCTCGTGTCGCGAGAGATATAAAAAATTAAAGGTGCGGCGAACCCACTGTTCGCCGATGCTTTTCAAACCGTAATTAAAAGACGGACAACTCGAGTTGAGCTTAACACAATTTATTGCGTGTCACTTGCACGTCCCAAAATTAACTAACTCAAACATATGAATTCACTTACTGGCTAACCTCTTACTCCTAACTACTTATGCTAAGGTTGCAGTTCCCACATTTCGCAAGTTGGGGCTTGCGCGTGCAGACAGGAATTGCTTATATTGCAATTCCCATGATTTCAATAATTCCGATACCTGACCTGATCGGTGGTTGCGCGTGTGCCGCGTCAGCAAAGTTAGTAAGTGCAACAATATGGTCACATGCCTGGCAACGTGAGTAAAGGGTGCGCCATTGATCGGTATTGGTATTACAGGTAAGATAACTCCTCCCCCCTTTAAAGATCTACGTCCCGTAGATTGAAAGTTGAAAATCGTGAGGGGGTAAAATTTTGCAGTGAGTTATTTTGGCTTTCCGATGTTATGTTGGTCCTGATCGCTGTAACTGGTAGGCTATTATCTACGCAATATAGTTCGGGTGCGGATTTTCCTTTGATGATTTTGTTAACGCTGACATTTCCTGTCCAATGTGAAGGAATCTGGACCGGTGGCAGATCTAGTCTTTCGGTGTAGCATCTCCACAGCAGGCCGGCAATGAATAGTATTGCAAGGATTGAAATGGCTTCTGTAATGAGGGAAAAATTGATCTTTTCATTAACATACCCCAAGTATTTTACGTTCTTCATCGTGATGTCGTGGACATATTCCAAGTTTATCCTCGTGGTGTGATTCTTTACGTTAGATAGTATAGATGGCAGGGCATGCGTTGTAACCGCCTCGCTGCTAGAGAACTCTTGGTCACCGATTCTAACTGTTTCATTATGCAATTGGATGACATATGTGCCGTTTATTACCTCTGAACCATTATTGCTCCTGATTTTGCCTTGGTAGTTGGAGATGAAAATGGTGTTCTGGTTTATCAATTCTATATGTGTGTCATTTCGCCTCTTGAATTGGCAACTAGCTTCTCCTCCTTTTAGCAATCGTGGTAAGCAGTCGCTCTCCTCCAATTTGATCAAGGATTCTGCTTTACATACTGTGGTTGAGCTGATCATTAAACAATCCTTCGTCAATCCGTATGTTTCTTTCTGATTGACGAGCATCCTGTCGAATTGTAGGTCAAGCTGTTTGCCTTCGTAGATTCCGGCGCGAGTAATGAGGAGATTATATTTGCTAGCCGTAACTTTGGGCATTGAGAGGACGTAGATGAGTAGTGTCCCGTTTGTAAGTACAGATGGTTCGCCATATTCGATTGCTTCGATGACATTTTGATATGGAAGAGTTTCTATTTCTGATAAGATCTGGTTGACTTCGCCTGTGTCGAGTAAATTGGTATTGACAATTCCGTGTTTTGCTAGTTGGCATGCCCGCACTATCTCATTAATCTCGTCTCGAACTAGCAGGATATTGTGAAGTGCGCTTTGTTCGAGCTCTATTGATTCGGTTTCCTTCGCTACGTAATTGGTGCGGTCCACCACTTCGTCGATTTTCTTCAGGACCTCTTGCGTAGTTATGAATAGTTTTTTATTGATTTTGTATTGGTGGTTATTGTTTTCGATGACCTCGTTTTGACTGTTGAGGATATTATTCCAGTCAGTTGCGTCAGGTGATCCTGCCAGCCATTTCCAGGCTGAGCCTATCCAGTCTATAGATCGGATTGTTCTCGTTTTGCTTCTGGTTGCCATCAACTCCTCGAGTCGCCCCAATGTTTGGTTAATATAAAGCTGCGCTAAGAGTTGGTCATTGGGTCGTTTTATTAGGTGACCTGTGAGGTTTTGCATTTGCATCAGAACCGTGACATATTGTTGGAGGTTGACGACATGTACCAGCTTAAATGACCCACCGATGATCCACCCATTTCCGTCCTGAATCGTCACGATTGGTGCCTTGTAATTGAAAATATGGAGACCGCTGATGGCTGATGCCAGCAGTGGGAATCTGCAACAATGTTATATCTAATTTAATGTTGTTAGTGGGTTAGTAATCATTAGAATCTATGAATTTAGGTTATTGTTGTTGGGTTAGCAAAAATTGTTTCTACTACTTATTGACTATTTAATTAAGTATGTTAATGTTAAAATTTTTTTATTTTTTTTTTTTTTTGATGGTTAGATGTGTTATATTGTTATTGGGTTAGCAAAAATTGTTTCTATTACTTTTTGACTATTAAGTAGGTTAATACAAGGTTTTTTGTAATTGTCGATGGTTAGGTGAAAAATTAATACAAGGTTTTTTGTAATTGTCGATGGTAAGGTGAAAAAATTGTTTTTGTTACTTATTGGCTATTTAAGCGGGTTAGTACTAGGTTTTTTTGTTTCTTTTTTTTTGTGTAATTTTGGATGGTTACATGTGTTATGTTTATGCTTCTCTTAGGCAGTTCCTACTCGTCCGGAAATTCTATAACAAAGAATTCCCAAAATTTTTGTTATTTGATTCCCCTTTTTTTTTTTGTTACTCTTTTTCACTTTCAATTGATTCTGAAGGGTAAAAAGGAAAAGAAAAAAAAAAAAAAATACAATAATAATTTTTGGACGAATAGCTACTTCCTATTATGTTTTCGTGTAATATTTGTATAATGTGCAGGATTCATAGGGTTTTCTCTGTTCTTGAGCTTACTTTTTCTTAGAGTTTTGCGGATTAGGCGCAAAATATTCAATATAATTGCTCAGCGGATTAGGCGCATAAGCTTAAATTTTCTTATAGTTTTGCGGATTAGGCGCAAAATATTCAATATAATTGCTCAGCGGATTAGGCGCATAAGCTAAAATTTTCTTATAGTTTTGCGGATTAGGCGCAAAATATTCAATATAATTGCTCAGCGGATTAGGCGCATAAGCTCTTTTTTTTTTTTTTTTTTTTTTTTTTTTTTTTTTTTTTTTTTTTTTTTATATATTGCTTAGCGGATTAGGCGCATAAGCTTAATTTGTTCGATATTTAACGGATTAGGCGAAAAATATTCGAATTTTCATTTTCTTGGTAACTAGAGGTGCTAACATGTCTCGAACCAGCTATGGGGGATCGTGTGATCCCTTTTGCAGGCGGCGTAGCCATTTGTCAAATTCGATGGCGCCGCCCGCTACTAAGGCACGATTTGTCCCACTTACAAGCCCGCTCTTGTAAGATAACCCCTCTTAGCACCACATTGTTTTATTTTGATTTTACTTTTTTGTTTGTTTGTTGCCCTACGTGGGAGTAGGCTGTTTTTTTTGTTTCACGTTTTTAATGTGTATCTTATGAATTTTCTTCCCACTAAGTGTGGTAACAGAAACCTTGTTATCCTTGCTGACTATTTCTTTTTTATAGAGGGGTCTCTGTTTTCCTTTAATTTGCTTGTCTTTGACGTATATAACGTCGTTTTCCTTATAATGTTTTGGTAGGGTCCTTTTCTTATTGTGTCTTTTTACTTGTGCCATTTGTTTTTCTTTTAAGAGTGTTCTAATAAACCTATTTATCTTTCTGCTCTTATCAAGGAGTTCTTCGTAGTTAGAGGCTTCTGAGCGATTGAAGAATATTTCGGATGGTTTTTTGGTTGTGACCGAGTGAACTGAATTATTATAACGATCTACGGCTATACTAACGAGTTCTTTGGTTCTGAGATCTGTGTTTTCCGCCTTTAGGCATCTATAAATTTCTAATAGTGTAGAGTGGAATCTCTCAATTTGGCCATTTACCTCGCTCCTCTGAGAAGGAGTGCGGTAAAGCTGAATTCCTAAAGATTCTAACAGATTCCGTATCACTGGGGTAATAAATCCACGTTCGTTGTCCGTAACTAAAATTTTTGGGGTTGTAAAATAGTGCAGAAGTTTCACTATTTTTTGTCTAAGGTGCAGGGTTCCTTTGTTTTTAATATGGAAAAGCTTTGCAAATTTCGAAAACTTATCAATAGAACTTAAAAATTTTTCTCCTTGAATCCCAAAAATATCTATATGAAGGATCTCACATGGTCGTGAGGGGATTGGTGTAACTTGTAATTCTGGCTTATTAGGATGCCTATCATACTTACTAAGCTTGCAGGTTTCACAAGCCAGCACATATTTCCTAATCTGGCTGCTCATTTTCGGGAAGTAGTACTGCTCTAAAATCTGTTTTCTATTCTCGCTAGCATTGCGGTGAGCTCTTTTGTGCTCCTTCATTATTACCTCGCATACTGCATCTGGATTTGCTAAGTCCTTAACGACCGTCTGCGCTATACGAATTTTATAGTTGGTGAAATGTTCTAAATACACCTTTTGAAGTAAACCCAATAAATTTTTTTGAATTTTGATACCATTTACTACATTTGGGTTTAGTTTTTCCTTTAATATTGTGGTGAGTTCTTCTTCAGAAGCATTTTCTATCCCTACGTAGTGGCGTGAATGTCCAGGATGTGGTTCTTCGTAGATTTGAAGCCCTCTTCCAAATATTATTTGATTCCTGAAGACGTTTAATGGTGCCTCGACGAATGGAATTAAATCTGTATTATCTTGATCCGCGCTATGAGCCGTATCGCACGTAGATTCGCCCACACTTGCAGCATCGGGATCTGATCCCATAGTTGCAGCTTGGCTAGCGACCTCGGATGCAGGGAGGAAAGAAACCGTCAATTGATTTACTTGTGTTTTGAGCCGAGAAAGGGCATCGGCCACGACGTTTGACTTCCCAGGTTTGTAGACAAGCTCATAATTGTACTCCTCGATTCGGGATTTCCAACGCTTAAGCTTAGCGTTGTAATTCCTATTGCTAAGGGAGAAAGTTAACGGTTGGTGATCCGTAAATATGCGTATTTTTCTTGCACCATATAAATAATTTCGAAGGTTATCCAACGCCCAGACTATGGCGAGCATCTCCTTTTCATTCGTCGCATAGCCTTCCTCTGTGGTCGTAAGACTTCTCGAGATAAACGCTATTGGTTTGTCTCTACCGTCGTAGTCTTGAGACAGTACTGCGCCAATTGCATAGTCAGAGGCATCGGTTGTTAAGTTAAACGTCTTTTCAAAATTGGGAAACGTTAGGACCTCTGAAGTGGTTAACACTTCCTTGAGGTTCTCGAATGCCTTAAGGGCGTCTTTATTTAGTGTTATTAGTACTTTCTTGGATTGGGTTGCTTTGACTTGCGCATGCTCTCCCCTCGTAAGGTTGGTAAGTGGTTTCGCGATTTTCGCATAATCGCGGATAAACTTTCTGTAATAGGATGTTAGCCCCAGAAAACTTTTAAGCTCCTTCAAATTTGAAGGTGGCAACAGGTTGTTAATTGAATAAATTTTTTTCGGATCAGGTAATATTCCTTCCGAGGTTACGATGTAGCCCAGGAATTCTACACTTTTTTTCAAAAATTGCGTTTTTTGAAGGTTAACTTTGAGCCCTGCGGCTAGGAGTCTGGAGAGGATTGTTTCGATGTCCTTTAAATGGGTGGCCTCGTCTTTGCTAAAAATTATTATGTCGTCGATATACACGAAACAAACGCGACCTATGAATTCCTTGAGGACATCATCGATCATCCGTTGGAAGATCGAGGGTGCATTTTTAAGCCCGAAGGGGAGCCGCAAAAATTCATATTTGCCATTCATAGTAGAAAACGCCGTTTTCGGAATGTCCCGCTCCTTCATTGGGATTTGGTGGAATCCTGAAGTTAAATCTAGTGTGGTAAAGTATTTGGCATCACCGAGGCTAGCGATAGTGCCGTTGATATCTGGAATCGGATATGTATCGGGGATGGTTACGGCGTTTAGCCTTTTGAAATCGATTACCATGCGGTATTTCTTCTCCCCGTCTGAGCCAGATTTTTTTGGGATAATCCATATGGGAGAGTTATATGGGCTTTTCGAAGGACGAATAATGCCTTCTGAAAGGAGTTCTTGAATTTGCCTCTCGACTTCGCCGCGCATGTTGACGGGGTAGGGGTAGCTTTTCGTGTAAATGGGTGTTTCTGTGTTAGTCCTTATTTCTGCCTGTACGTTGGTAGCGATTTCTGTGCACCGATCAACTGGACCAAATAAATTTTCGTATCTATTCAATATGCTGTTGAGTTGCTTTCTTGTAGAGTCAGTGATATAAGGATCGAGAGGGATGCTTGCGTCTATACTATTGACATTCTGTGCTTCCTTTCGCTTAAGGGGGAGCAATATGTCAGGTTTCAATATAAGGAGGTTTAATTCCCTGTCTAGTACGGCTTTGATTTCCGTAAGTGTGTCATCGCCTATAATTCCATGGAAGGATGTGAGTCCAGGGAGGACAAAAAATGTAGTAGGCAGGTCCTTGCCTACAAACTTAAAAAAATTTCCACAAATTTTCCTGTCTACCAAAATTTTCCCCCCCGCGGAAGTGACATGGAATGGTTTATCCACTGGTCTAGTATTTTGGGCGATGCGTTCGCTGATGTAGTTTTTATTTGCTCCCGTGTCCACTAAAAACTCTAAAGTGCCATGATCCCGCGTATCATATTCTAGATATGGTACGCCGGACACGAGGCTCCTATTGTAAAATTTACCTGATCGCATACTTGCTCGTTACTTAATTCGTTGGAAGCATTTTCTACCACATCTTCGTCCCCTGGAACTAAATGGAATAGCTTTTGCTGTTTGCTACCACTTTGTTTTGAGAGTCCCGTGGAAGTTGAACCTCTCTTCAAGCCATCGTATCTTGGGAACCTTGGACTAGAGGTCTGTCGGGTTTGGGAAGATTGATTGGTATCTCTTCTTTCGGCTCCTGATATATTGTTATTACCCCAGCTTTGTGTCGATTGGTTGCTGCCCCTAGTTTGCCCTGAGGATGTGTAAGAGGGATAGGAACCCCCCTGATTTGTGGTTCTTCCTGTGTATCCTCTGTTTGTCTGCGTCCCATTATTGTATCCCGATTGGCTTTGTGCCGGATTTTGAAATTCCTCGGTAAAATCTCTGTTGCCCCTCGAAAAATAACGCGATGCTGAATGTTGATATGCATCGCCGAACATGCGGCCACTTCTGTTTAAGGCTTGTGGAGGGCGGTAGATAGCGTTTCGTCTATCCACGTTTAGGAAGGTAAGACATGAGGAATATGCTTCGGGTAAGGATTTTGGCTTCTGCATAAGTAACAGAGTCGGAAGATCACCATTTAGCCCCCTAATAAAAACATCCAGAGCCCTACGTCGGTGTGCTTCCGTTAATGCCTGGACGGTTTCCCCATGGACGTATTTGTCTGTATTTATAGTGTTGATCATAAGTGACAACTGCTTATTGATTTTAGCATAGAATTCCGAAACTTTTTGACGACCTTGTGTCATGAGAGTAAGTTGTTGATCCAACGTCTCTATATCCCTGGAATCTGCGTAATGCAGTGACAAAATTTCCTTAATTTTTCGCCAGTCACTCTCAAGAATGTTATGCGACACTAGTGCAGCATCGGCTGCACCCCTAATTTTGCACCTGATGTGCCTCAGAATGGCCCTATAGATTGGTTTATGCCGTACAACCTGGTAGTCATTTAAAACCTGCTCTACGCTATGGACCCAGGAGGAATAATGCTCCCTGGATCCATCGAACACTTGAAGCTCCTTCACGCAGTCTGGCAATTTAGAAATTTCCCTAAGTTCGTCCTCCGTCCGAGGACTTGTCAGTGGCTCTTCCACCGGACGTGTTTCCGGGTCCACGGACTGCCTGCGAACCTCCTCTACCTGGCTCTCTAGCCTTTCTAGATTCTCACTGAGTCCTTGTAAGGACTCATCGTTGGTCTTCGACTCCACACTTTTGAGCCGTTCTTCCAACCTACTCAGTTGTGACAGAATGGCGTTCACTGCGCCATTCATTTCCGTCATGGATTTCTTAAATTCGTCCGCGTTCATGCTGTAACGAGATTAAAGGTTATCTTTTAACAGTTTGTATACTTACAAAGTCCAATATTTCATTGGAGTATTTGCTTTTTCTATAATGTACGCTTCTCTTCACAGATTTAAATTATTTAATTTCGCATAGAACCTTTGCGTTCTCACAGTTTTTATTTATATTCCTTAATTTTTCCGGATTTTATGGGGAACCTTTTTTTTCCACAGCTCTTGTTCTATTACAGTTACTTTCGCATGGAGCTAGTATTTTCACAATTTTTTCACAGTTTTTACTTATATTCTTTCTTGTAGTTTTTTCCACAATTTTTTTCCGGATTAAGGCGGAACGTTTTTTTTCCTTTTTCACAGCGTTTTGTTTTTTTTATTGACTTTGGCGGACCCTGCACCGAACCGTCTCGGGCGCCAGTTAATCTCTCGTGTCGCGAGAGATATAAAAAATTAAAGGTGCGGCGAACCCACTGTTCGCCGATGCTTTTCAAACCGTAATTAAAAGACGGACAACTCGAGTTGAGCTTAACACAATTTATTGCGTGTCACTTGCACGTCCCAAAATTAACTAACTCAAACATATGAATTCACTTACTGGCTAACCTCCTACTCCTAACTACTTATGCTAAGGTTGCAGTTCCCACATTTCGCAAGTTGGGGCTTGCGCGTGCAGACAGGAATTGCTTATATTGCAATTCCCATGATTTCAATAATTCCGATACCTGACCTGATCGGTGGTTGCGCGTGTGCCGCGTCAGCAAAGTTAGTAAGTGCAACAATATGGTCACATGCCTGGCAACGTGAGTAAAGGGTGCGCCATTGATCGGTATTGGTATTACAGGTAAGATAACTGCTATGTAAAGTGTTAATTTTTCGTGGTGGCTGCTCTAAATGAATGCAATATAAAATGTCTAAGATAATACATGATATGACTTTTTTAATTTTTTCCTTTTGACCACTTTTCTTTAGAATTGTTTATTCTTCAAAATGAAAGCGAAGCTTTTCCCGTGCCTACAAGTAAATATATTAGCACGGTAAAGGAAAAATAAAAAAAGCTAAAAATGCATCTGATCAAAAGATGATTGTACCTAAACTCTAGTGACTGTACCTAATGTACCTTTAGGTCGGCAAACGTCGGAAAAAGGTACAAATGTACCTACTTTTTCATCCCTGGTTTCCATATTCGCAATTTCGGTGCCCTTTTTATTTTATTAAATAAATGCCTAGCACCCTAAACTAAAAAATTGCCAATAACACGGTGCTAAAAAAAGTCATGAATTACACCCCAAACAAAATCCTACACTAGGCAGCTATGGTCGAGTCCATAGGTTCCGTGTAATTCCTGAACCCTCGATATTTTTTATTTTTTTAATTTAAAAACAACGGTTATGCTCGTAGTTGATGCACTTAACTATTACTAGCTTGACTGTTTTTCATCCTATTTTAAAACCCGAACATGTTTTGAAAAGAGGATTTATAGACCTTAAAAATGGTGTATAACAATTTATTGTTACACTTAGCTTTTTTGAAGTTTTCATCGGTTTAATTTTAATAAACCAAATTTTCCACACTTTATGTAGTTTACGATAAGAATGGTAAAAAATATTTTAATCTTAATATATAAAAATCCCGTGTCACTGTGTTCGTTTACCGTCTTTCTAGTGTTAAATTTCTTCCAAAGTAATGTATTTACTAGCTTTTATGGAATTCACCCGTTGAGTGATGGGCCTGCAGAGCCTTAACAGCGTTCTGACAATGTTAAAAGGTTTTTGGTAAAATGTGTGGTCTGTCACAAATGGAAATGTCAAGTCGTTCTCCACTTGGTCTTTACATCGCAGTGGGGGGCTCCCCCTACGTCTACTACCACCAGCGGGTTCCGAGTTGAATACTTTCAGGGCTTGAGCGTCGGTGTCCATTCGAACGACATGTATTTTAATTCGCTGCACGATGTCCATGTCGTTGTAAAGCTCATACAGCTCATCATTTTATCGTCTGCGGCAGTGGCAGATTTACCGTAAAAGCAACATATGCAGGTGCCTGGGGCAGCAAAATTTAGGGGCGACAAAATTTGGGTCGAAAAAAAAATTTTTTTTTTCAAGTTAGCTGCACTGAAAGTAGAATTTGTGTTTGTATTGACATAAATTTGAGATTCAATTACGCAATCAGAAAGTAGGACAACACTGTTAGGTATTTTTGATATTATTTAAATGATAATATTTAAAAGTACTAATTAAATTTTGAGATTATAACTTATCAAGTGAAAAAAGTTTGTTGATAATGGCTTCCTTTAAAAGTTGAAAAGCTTTACTCAAGGCAAACACCACTTTTTCATCTAAAATGGTATAAAAGTATAGTAAACAACATAAATTTGAATATTACTATTTACTGCTAATCGTTCCAAAACTGGTACTTTTATCTCAAAATGTTTTTCTCATCGGAAAAAGGGCGGAAAATTCTGAATTGCCTAGGGGTGACAAATTTTCAAATCTGCCACTGGTCTGCGGTACTCGCCGTCGCCAACGCGTAAAGACCCGTAAATATTCCGCAACATTTTCTCTCGAATACTCCAAGAGCCACCTCATCGGATGTTGTCATTGTCTGTGCTGCGGCGCCATATACCAGCACGGACATGATGAGTGACTTAAATAGTGTTCTTTTTGTTCGTCGAGAGAGGACTTTACTCCTTAATTGCCTACTCAGTCCAAAGTAGAACTTGTTTGCAAGAGTGATTCTGCATTGTATTTCGCTGCTGACATTATTTTCAGTGTTAATGCTGGTTCCCAAGTAAATGAAATTCTCCACTTGCTCGAAATTATAACTGTCAACAGTGACGTGGGTGCCAAGCGAAGAGCTGACTCTTTTGTTTGATGACAGGAGATATTTCGTCTTTTCCTCGCTGACCACCAATCGCTTTGCTTCCTTATGCAACTTGGAAAAGGCAGAACAGACTTCGCGGTACTTGTTACCGACGATGACAATGGGCGCGTTCATAAGACGTAGCTGTTTAGCTGAACTGCTTCGAAATTGCTGGGAACTGTTGGCCTCAAAAATTACGTCTTAGAAACGGCTTGTTGAATATGCTGTCAAGTGAACAGCTGATAAATGTAAACAAATGGAATTGCAATAAATAGCGATAGTTGCGCCGATAGTATTTCCAATTTAACGCTGAGCTGACGCTGTGTTGAAAAAATGCTCAATGTTATAATGAATTAAGCAGTGTATAATTAGATAGCAAACATCTTAAAAATATATATTTAGAAACGCAGTATTATTATAAAATATTTTAGTTACTTTATCACATCAGTAATATAAAATACAATAAATTTATTTGCAACTGCCACCTACACTGAGGGAAAAAAATATTAAAATCAAATAGAAACGTAATTGATCTTACTATAAACGTCAGCGAAAGTACTGTATATTGGTAAATATTCAATTCAATTACGCGCATATTAAAATGACCGCGTTCGTACTGAAAAAGCATCCGTGAAGTGAATAATCAAGACAAAAACTAAAAAAAAAATTGAATTTGCATGTTGCCTGCAGTGGAATTCGAACCCGACCATCTCCGGATATCAACAATTTGTGGCAAGCATCTTTGCGCACTCAGGCACACCCAGGCATATACTATGTATGTATGTGTGTGATGTCACCGCTCTCAGAGCGGCGCTCTGCATGCTTGGGGTGCACTAACATATACATACTCAGATGTGAACGGTCAAATACGTGCGTAATAAATTTTGTATGAAAATATTATTTTTAAATACGAACATTTTTAAACGATAATCAAATATAAAGTATTCATTTTTACTATGCATTATTTCCCTCAGTGTAACAAAGCGGCACTAAATTTAGTATAAGCGGCGAAAGTCTTTTCGATCAGCTTTTCCGCTGACAAAAATGGCGGAAAGTTGCCAACTGTTGAGCTGAGCGGAACTACTCAACTGTGCGTTTCTAAGACAAATAGCCAACGGTTACGCTACAGCTACGTCTTATGAACGCGCCCAATATCATCAGTGTACGTCAGCAAATGCGATTGCTCTTGTAAAAAATTTTTCCTGAGCGGTACAGTTCTGCAGCTCTTATTATCTTCTCGAACATCAGATTAATGAAATCACATCATATATTTATGGAATAAGCAGCTTTTCATTGAAAGAAAAACATGTTATCTTAAGCGATTCTAAATACTAAAAAAATTATTTCCAGTCACCACCACACCACACTGAGGGAAAAAAATATTAGTATCAAATAGAAACGTAAGTAAGATCAATTACTTACTATAAACGTCAACGAAAGTACTGTATATTGGTAAATATTCAATTCAATTATGCGCATATTAAAATGACCGCGTTCGTTCTGAAAAAGCATCCGTGAAGTGAATAATCAAGACAAAAACTAAAAAAAAAATATCTAACTTGCATGTTGCAGTGGAATTCGAACCCTGACCATCTCTAGATATCAGCAAATTGTGGCATGCATCTTTGCACACTCAGCTACACCCAGGCATATAAACTTGGTTTCAAATGTTGAATATCCATCAACACCACAGCACGCGATTTGTACGGATAAACATGTACTATGTATGAATGTGTGTGTTGTCTCCGCTCTCAGAGCGGCGCTCTACTTGCTTGGGGTGCGTATGCACACTCATATCACGATTGAGAGAAGACAAAGTTTGCGCCGATCTCGAACCGCTATTCCTCTCTTAACGAATTTGAAGGAATCGTTGTTTGCATGACGTCAAACTTGTGCCACTTTTTTAAGTTTTCCTTGCAACATTTTTTCTTCTTTTTCCATTCTCGCTCACGTTTTGGCATTTCTCTCTCGCAATTGCACCAGTGTGACGTCACACAAAAGTTATTCTCAAAAATTCTCTCTGATCAGCGCATCTTGTATTCTATCATTCTTGCACTCATATTTATACTCAGATGTGAACAGTCGAATACGTGTGTAATAAATTTTGTATGAAAATATTATTTTTAAATTCGAACATTTTTAAACGGTAATCAAATATAAAGTATTCATTTTTACTATGCATTATTTCCCTCAGTGTAGAAGTATTTCCCTTTTTGCGGCCAGTATCAAAAAATTATTTTGAACGAAAAGTGCAGTTAGCAGCTTATATCGCGACTGCGAAAATAATTTTGAGATAAAATGTAAGAATTGGTTTTTCTCAATCTAAAACATGTTCATGGAGTGCCATTAAAAAATTACCGGAAGCTTTGAATTTACACTGCCACTCAGCAGAATAGGTTCAATATGATTTTAAAATTTAATTGTTTGGTTCACCTACTAGATTATCCGCAAGTTGGTTTTGTAAATTTAAACCAAATGAAATGAATGAGTGAAAAATAGCAAAATTGAATCGTTCACGAGAATAGGCCCAGTGCAGAGATCTAAATATTAGAAAGACATTTACCAAATTAGCAAAAGAAAATCATTTAATGCAGAGATTAAAAGTAAAATTGGAATTTAATAAAAAAGAAAGCTAAACAGAAAAAATGTTTCTATCAAAGAACTCAAAAATATTCTTTGCGCGAAATATTATATTTGACTTGGCGCCAGATATGATTTTATTGTTTTCCAGAATATATTAAAAATTGCTTAAAACGATTGACTGGTTTAAAAAGTAGACTATAAAAGTTTAAAAAAGGCAGTAGTCCCAGTGCGGTTTAAAAATTAAACCCAAATTTTAGACCGTGTGACTTCCGTTTTTATATGATTTATTAACAAGTCGTACGAATGTCACGTCCGACGTCATGGAAACACCCATATGTATACTACTTACATATCGTCGTTTAAAGTGCAAAACCGCGTATCAACAAAATGCAAAACCGCGTATCAGCAAAATGCAAAACCGCGTATGTGAAGTTGTAGAAATTATCTTCTAGAGTGTAAAAACACTAATATTTCAAAATGGTTCTCTTTTTTATAAAGCAATCGCATTTCAGGCTAGTATATTTCAAGATGAATGGATAAGGATTGAGCCAAGAGCTTGTGTGAGCAAATCCAATTTTTGGCAGCCAATGTCAGTTACGCGGTTTTGCAGAATGACGATACGCAGTTTTGTTCTTTAAACGACGATATGAAGCTAACTCAATTTCCAAATTTTTGTTCTGCGTGACATTTGGATTTGACATTTCGCTCAATGAAATCAAATTCAAACGTACGCAAGCCAATTTCGGGTGACGCAAGAAAAAAAATTCTACGGCGTGCGTACCAAAACGTAAGCCGCGAATATTAAGTTAGCCTGTAATTAAGTTAAGTCATAGTTTTTATTACTTAAATTTTTTTTTTAATTATTAGAACATTGACCGAGTGCTTAACCCATACATTGTTTTAATCTAGTAGTCAAAGTTCAAAAGGGGCATATTATATTTCAAAAAAAAGTAATTTTGCTGCCTTTTCTGCCATGAAGTAATTTCTTAGAGGCTCGTATATACATAAGGCTGGCTGCACTAAACAATCGCTCACTTGGAACTAGCGTTGCCACATGTCCCGTATTTGCCAGGACGTCCCGTGTTTTGCATTAAATTTGAAATATTTCGCCGGGCCAAGATTTTTCCCGTATTTTCGACAATTTCAATATTCTTTTCAACCTGTAAACTTCTACTCAACATGTTCATGGTTTAACGCGGCTTTTGTAATTACGACATTAGCAAGTATCATTGAACTCAACTCTGCAGGAGAAATATAGCCAAAAATTATCGTTGATTTTATAGTATTTTTTTTTGTGGAAGGTGTTGCGAATTTTCATTCTTATAATGCAGGAACAAAAATGACTTTTATATGGAAGAAAATGCGCAATTGTAATTTTTAGCGACTTGAAACTTGTACTTTATTGTACTGAAATTGAATGGTCTCTAAAACCGTATACCCGAAATCTTTCTAGGAAATCTAATAAAATATATCGAAGTTTCTATGAAAATTTGTAATAAGTTTAATTAATTTTTGTGAACTTTTTGCAAGCCTGGAAACTTTTATTTATGTGGCATCTGATATAGATCGACCCATATTTTAAATGAAAATTATTAACTATAAATAAATAAAGATAAGTTACCAACAGCATCATTTTGAATTTTGCTGCTATCATTTTGACCGCAACTGTATCACTTACTTTGTTTTTATGGTTTTGTCAATTATATATTTACGTACATACATATTTTTTTTATAAATTAAAAAGTGTTGCCATGAAATAAACGGAATTTATCATAAGCTTATAACTAATCTGAGCATTACTTCGTTGAAACGGATCACCTTTGTTAATAAATGGTTGGGGTTTTAAACCAAATCCTTTATTTCTCATTTGTCCCGTATGGCTGGAAAAATATTTGGCAGCACTACTTGGAACGCTGGCGGGTGGAGCGCTCAAATATTTGCGTGCCAGATCTTTCAGTTTGTCGTATTTTAGTTTAGTTTTCCACAAATCGAGAGGATTTTCAGCGAGATGAGCTCGTTTTTCTTTAAGATAAGCCTTCAATTGAGCTTTAATTTCACTTTTTTTAATGTCTCCAGATTCTAGATCCGAGTCTTCGCTTTCGCTAGAGGAATTTAAAATTATTTCTAGGTTACTTATAAGACTTTTAGCAGTACTTGTTGAAGGTCCATCTATGTTGCTTGATATACTACTTAACTGATTGGTGGTAGAAGCCACACCTTGGTTAGACAGACATTTTAACAATATTAGAGTGGACTCTCTGCCCATGTACAAATATTCGCAACATCCCTGATCTGTATACATACATGCATACATATGAATGTACTTAAGTAAAAAAGTCCACTGTCTTTTATGTCCTTCTTTTCTTCTGCACTTTAATTTCATTACAACTCATTTTGTAAATGTAAAAAATGCTAAAACGAAACTATCTTCAAATGGCAGCTATGCTATCAGCTTAGAGTAACTTTCAGCTGTCTTTGCTCTGTATTCTATTTTTTTTTGTCATTTTCTGCTCCCGCCCAAATCCACGCGCTTTCTCGTTCATTTGTGCAAAATTCTGCCGCAAATTTTACTGAAACCGGTTTGACTTTTGTAATGACTCTACTACTAAAGTTTGCTTGTACAACAACGTGACGAAAAAAACCAAATCCCAACAAATGTTTGCGCAGAAACGACTTGGATGAGAATATAAGACTCAAATGGAAATTGACTTTTTCCATTATCCAAATGGAAAACTTGCAGAATTACATATTCGTGCATGGTATTGCTCTATTACGCAAATAGAATAATGGGAATAGCTGGGGACATAAAAATATAGACTGACGATGGAGTAGATATTTCGAGTTTTAGTACATACATTGAACAATAAATAAAGGTGTTATGTATCTATACCTGTTTTTATGTATGCATGTATGTATGTACATATGCAGATACATACGAACACATGTATGTTTTGAAATCTGCATAAGTTCATACTATATTTTGAAGGAGGTTTTTTTGGCGGCCTCCATGAGTGAGTTGTTAGAAATGCGCACCGTTTGGCCCGACTAACATCCAACATACTTTTGTATATACTTTCTACATACTACTATAAACTATAGCAAAAAATATGCAATTGTACTACCACTTGGTAGGATCTACGTTCAGCCCCTAGACATCTAAAAAGTTATTTTCTGGTCGCTTCTCTGCTGATATGTATTTAATACCAAACCTTCGAGTGTAATTCTGCCATGAAAAATCTTCTTATAAAAACTATTTGCCGTTTGGAGGCGGCTTTAGTTGTAGATCTCTTCAGTTGTGTGACAACGTCAAGACGCTCAGCGCAAATTGGAGAAAAAGCTTGGCCAACGGTGGCTCATTGTCATAGTTTACTCTTCGGATGGGTTGAGTACGCTGTGAAAATTTTCAAGAAGATATCTCTCAGTCGCCACGTGACTAACAATGAAATTCTCTACCTTATACAGATGTTTATGTACTTTGTGGTATACACGGTACTCATGTTGCTGGTTTTAACCGCGGTGGAATGCAAAATTGTGATTGCAGTTAGTTTTCGCTTCATTTGTTCGTAAAGTCTGCAGCGTTGCGCTGACCAGCATTTTAATTAATGCCAATGGCTGAATTGTAAATAGTCCCATAGTCATATATGAATGTGCATATGTATGCATGTGGATACAAACATACAAATGCAAGGTTGGCAAATGACGATTGACAAGACTCGCATTTCGCGACTTGCAAGTTGCAAATGGTACAACAATGTTGCAGCTTTGCTTAATTGGCATTACGGACAGAATTTAAAGTATTCAAGTGAAACGCTCCGCCGGTTTTGAGCATTGGCTTTGAATGCATATTACTTGAATGCTAACATGGCGACATTTTAATGGAAATGTGCGAATTGTTCGAACAAAAGCAACAAAAAGAAAAACATTACTAAAACAGCAAAAAAAAATAAATGAATATTGCGAATGAAACCAATAAAAATTTGCAAATAACTTCATGTGCTTCGCTGCGTCAATTGACCATTTTTTGTTCAACTTTATGACGTCAAGTGGTTCTTTTTGATGCCGCGCGAAGTTCTTCCAGCTGGCCAGGCTTGCGCCAGTCGACTGCTGACTGTTGACCGGCGACCGGGCTAAGTGCAAGGCTAGCGCGGCGTAGTTGGGGAATAGTCAAGCGGATTTAATGAACTATCAGACAGAATGCATTGGCGATAATGAAACTACCCTGCAAGAACAGTGACTATAATTTGACAAATCATTTGAGTGGCAAGACTGATAGACATTTCTGTCACTGGCTACCTACAAGTTTCTATCAAATTCTAAAGGGCAGTTTGAAAAATCTGATGTAAACATTTGCGTACATGTGATCTTCCGTCTTCCTCCAACTTATGGCCTTATATAATGGTCTCTTTTTAACCAACGCAGAATTTGCAAATGTGTTAGTAAGATAAATGAGAATGTGTTAGTTTCCATCACACAATTCTTGTAGGGTAACTAGTCGTTGCTTTTTCTGGTTCGTCCTCTAACAGTTCATTTATCCGCCTTCGGGTAGTTCATGCTTGCTGGCTTCACATTCTGACGCGCGATAATACTAAAATGCTAAATGACAGAGTTGTTGCTTAATTAAAATCTAATTGGTGCAACACTGTTTTTACTGACCGACATTGTCGCTGTTGTGGCTTTTGTCGATACTGTAAAAATACTAAGGAAAAACTTGATAAGAATGCATAATTATGTGGAGATAAAAATTTCTATGTTCTAGAAATAAATATATTCCACTTTTCCCGCGGCTTCGTCCGCAGCAACCGTTTATAGCACTTTTCAGAGTAAAGTTAGTTTGAAAATCTCCGGCTAAGCTCATGTATGTAAAGATTTATTTTTAACGTGTGAGTACTTATTTAGAATTTACGGGGACCAGATTTCTGGGGACAATAATCGGGTAACTTCTAAAGCATCGAATCCGAACATACAATTTTGTTTTTAAAATAAAAATACATGACATCATTTAATACAGTTATATTTAAAACGAAGCAAAGAGGAAAAACTTGAAACATTATCGCAAAATTGTATTCACACAATTGTATGCATTGAGGTAATTAACACTATTTTTAATAATTTCAGTAAATTCAAGTTAGAATCGTTGCCTTAAAAAAACTAACAAACAAGTGGCTTACTTACATTCTAAGTCCTTCTTGATATCGAAAGTGCCTCCACGTTTGCCCGAAAAATGTTTTTTTTGGCCAGAGTACAGAAAGAATCTTCTTAACTTTATATGTCCAGGCCTTTTAAAAATATTCAGCGGGACAATTTTCTCAAAATCGGTATTGACCCGCCAAAATCGGTGCGAACGGTCACCGTAACCGTATGCCTAAACCCAATTCAGTAACTTTCCGCCCGCTAATGTAACTCTAATTTTTATATATTTAGTACTTAGTAAATACCCAGCGTTCTTCACTGCGCCTTAAAATTATTTTTGTGTTGCTACTCCCTCCCAAAACTCGAATGGCCTCATTCGTAAAAAAATATAATAGATTTACGGCCAATTTCACGAAAGTAATTTAAGTCAAAAATGATTTTAATTTTTTGAATTCTATATAGGAATTGACAGAAAATAAAAAATAATTTTCCATATAAATTGCTGGTCAAACCGGCTGCCAAGGAGCTTTATAAATTTAGATTTTCAAACAAATGCAGGAATTGGTTAATACATTTTCGAAGGTACTTGGAAAGTAGGTAAAGTATCGACTTTTCTCATCGGAATTTTATTAAAGTTTTTCAAATAGGTGGCAACCCGCTTCAAACATATTTTCAACAGCAAAATTTCTAAACCTTTTTAGTTTATGCCGTATTTTAATATTTCATTCATTTTATGAATTTAATTCAATAAAATTTTCAATGTGGCAAAAATATTTTATTAAATTAAAATTTTCAAACGGGTGGCAACCTTAAACGTTTTTCTTCAGTATTTACTTTATCTTATCAATTAACTTAAACTGCAATTTTTTTTAGAGGTGGCAACTTTATATATTTTTTCTTTATATATCTTAAGTTAGATTTGTAGAAATATATCAGTGATTCAATTCCATGTATTAATTTTCGAGTAATGCGCGTACAAAGATACAGACAGACAGAAAGAGAGACACAAATGAAGTAAATTGTTGATTTGGCTTTGGCTTCTATTGTTCTAATAAAGACGTCATGAAAAAATCCGTTAATTACAGAGTTAGATAATTTTAAATAAGCTGCGGCATTGTCTATTCGTTAAAAGCACAATCAGATGTGGTTTTGCAAAAAATAAAAGAATTTTTTATTTTATTTTGTTTTCTAGAAGGCGACTAAGTTTTTGCATATACCCACGTATTTCTGGTGAATTTTGACCCAAATTATTATTTAGTATTTACGGGCAACTTTGAACCGTTAAGCATACAGCACTTGCTGATATAGTGTCTGCATGTGATAAATAAAATATCTACTAACTGAATTCATATCGAAATATCGTTATTTTTTTCTTAAAATTAACTATTTTCTATCATTGGGTCAAAATGCCCCAAAAACATTATAGGAAAGGGTAAATTCCAAACGCTGCAGAAGGGTTAAAAGGCCTTATTTCTAGATTCGACAAATAAGATCTAGTTCGTTCTGCATCGAGTATTTCAGTATTATTACCCTGCAGGGAAACAACGAAATAGTGAATAAAATTTCTAGTTCCGTAATAGATCTTTATCGCCAAAAGCGAACCAGGCGGATAGTAAAACTATTTTATTTCACTTTTTTCATTAGAAATCTATATCTAAGGTGACGAATTAAGAACTGGTTCGGAACTATAGAAAAAAATGCAGAACGAACTAGATCTTATCTGTCGAATTTAGAATTAGTTCGGAACTATTGAAAAAAGGATGCAGTTACTTTACATAGATAAGTGTTTGGCGGCTTTTTCGTTCAAATACGCTTTCATTTTACACTTCGCAGATTCCTTTTCATAGTTTGGTAGCATAAAACTAAAATTTGTGGTAACATATTAACATCTTGGAACCTTCTGGAACCTAACCACTAACAGCGAGCACCTCTGCAAACTCAGCTACAGCCAAAGGTAAACGTACACTGAGGGAAATAATGCATAGTAAAAATGAATACTTTATATTTGATTATCGTTTAAAAATGTTCGTTTTTAAAAATAATATTTTCATACAAAATTTATTACGCACGTATTTGACTGTTAACATCTGAGTATATATACACATAACAAGGTAGAAGTGATTTCGACATTTCTCTCTTTTGAACTGCGACTGAAATGTCAACTCTTAACCCTATACTATTCAACATTTTTTTTATATATAAATTTTCAATTGTGAGCTGTGCGACTGATTTTAAATACATAATAAAATGAAAAGGAATTGCGAGCGGTGCATTGTGTTTGTCAAGAGCCTGGACAACAACCTTGTGCGTTATTTTAAACCTTGGAATTGTCAAGTGAAGCGACAATGGTGGGCAAATTGCTGCGATGTTTCATTAGGAGACTCTTCACGTGTGGTCGTGACTTTATTTGTTGCCTATCGCAGCCGAGTATTTCTAAGTGGACGCTTTTGGTCCCAGGTGCAGGATTTATCATACCGAATATGAAAGGAAAATCTCCCTTTCATATACATACATGAATAGGCCAAATTTCAAATGGTGGTCTGATAAAACCTAAACCCAGTATTCCTTGTTAGCATAAAGAAACTGAAAGTAATTTTTAATAAAGTTAATGGAAAGGAAACTTCGAATAGAAAAATTTAATAGCTAAATTATTGAAGTTCAGTTCTGATGTAAATTTAGAAGAATCAAACTACTTTAGAATTAAGTATTTGAATAAAAAATAAATGCTCAAAAACATTGGGATAGTAAAAGCAAGAAAATTGTCAAAACGGTTTTATAAATGAGTGTGTTTCATTTAGTGTGTAATTTTTGTAAATATGCATTTCCACATTTAAATTAAACCGAAAATTTAATAAATAAAATGAAGCTGATTCTAATGAGATTTTAATATTTTCATATTTACAAAAACTTTCATTTCAAAGATGTTGAGTTCTATCAAATATAGTAAATGCATAACAAAGGGTTAATTTCTTTTTTTAAATTTTTTGACATTACAGTCAGGTACGAGAGAGCTCGACTGAATTGTCACTTCTACCTTGTTGAATATGCCTTGGTATATATATATGAATGTACGTACATACATACATAGTACATGTTTATCCGTATGGTGTTGAAGGATATTCAACATTTGAAAGCAAATTTATATGGCTGGCCCTACAAGAATTGTACAAACTAATTGTGGAAACTAACACATTCTCATTTACCTTACTAACACATATACAAATTTTGCGTTGGTTAAAAAGAGACAACTAAATAACGCCATAAGTCGGAGCAAGACGGAACACAAATGTTTACATCAGATTTTTCACACTGCCCTTTAGAGTTTGATAGAAACTTGTGGGTAGCCAGTGACAGAAATCTCTATCAGTCTTGCCACTCAAATGATTTGTCAAATGATAGTCACTGTTCTTGCAGGGGGGTGTAGCTGAGTGCGCAAAGATGCTTGCCACAAGTTGTTGATATCCGGAGGTGATCTGATTCGAATTCCACTGCACGCAACATGCAAATTAAACATTTTTTTTTAGTTTTGTCTTGATTATTCACTTCACGGATGCTTTTTCAGTACGGAAGCGGCCATTTTAATATGCGCGTAATTGAACTGAATATTTACCAATATATAGTACTTTCGTTGACGTTTATAGTAAGATCAATTACGTTTCTATTTGATTTTAATATTTTTTCCCCTCAGTGTACATTTATTTGACACTTATTAGGACATCGCAATGTTAAATTCGCAAGTTTTTGGCATGCAAAAAAGAATTAACGCGCACTAGTCATGGTCCAGATTCTCTAGTACACACCCAGTTCGCCACTAGTGCGTTTCCCGACAGGGTACCTATGATTGTCGCCCCAATTCTATCAACTCCATCAATCAACCAACAATAGCCGTTTAAAGGTGTAAAGAAAACAAGCGTCGACAATTTACATTTAAAAACAAATAAATTTGATGTTAGCCACGACTCTTCATAAGTGCACATAAAGTTTATCGCTTACTGCTCCAAACAAATTTCAAGCGTATATACGTATACATGTAAAAAGACGCCTAATATTTATGATCGTTAAAAATTTTTGCGTTCAATACTCAGATGTAGGTTTAATGTGTTGCGCTAATTCGTCACTTTCTTTTTCCTATCTTTTAGGTCTTACTTATGTGCCTTTGTATGTTCTACGATGCGCTTCTCTATATATACATATGTATGTATTTATGTATGTAAATATCGATTCTCTCCGTTCCCCAGCCTACTTGCTAGTCACAATGAAATGAATGAGTTAAAAGCCATAAAATTATTTATGGATATCATTAAATCATTATTATTACCACAATGACCTTGAGTAGTTACCCTGCAGTAAATCGCGCTAGTTCAGGACTAGCGCAGAACTAGCTCATTAAGAGGCGGTACTGGTTCTCGATCTATACCAACGCAATCCTTTCAACAGTTTCTTTTTACATGCCGATGTCCTACGAAGTGAAAATTACCCCCCTCTGCAGAACTTTCGGACTAGTTCTAAACTGGTTCCATTTTGTACAGTTCTGGGACAGTACGTTTTTCTATGAGAAAAAATTTTAAAACTCAATTATTAGATTATTTTTCTATTCTAAACTGGCTCCATTTTAGACAGATCTGCGACAATTAGTTTTTATTAAAAAAAATTATGATTATTCGATTTTTTGATATTTTTTCGTATATTTCTGTTCTTTTACAGATTGCATTCTATTAAATTTTTAGTTTTTTATATTTATATTATTTGATCACTTTTCTCTTAAATTTTTAAGCGGCACTCAACAATTTAAATTTCTTAAATCTAAAAATCACAACTGCCTCCACCGCGATTTGAACTCGTATTTGAACTCGTGACCACCGATATTAGAGTCTGAGGTCTTCCCGCTGAGCTATTTTCGTATTGTACGAGAAGTGAGAAT
>NW_023458558.1:82713612-82737768 GCF_013731165.1 Rhagoletis pomonella | reverse complement strand
AGGGTAGTTATCGTGCCGGTGTTGGTATCTCTTGCACTGTATTTGTCAGCGGTAATACCGTTGTCGGTGTTAGTGATCTTATTAGTGTTTAAACCAGAGGTAGGCAGCTTCGACAGAGAATTTTTGCAGTGTGCGAGAAATTGATGTCACTGTGTGCGTGCGAACAAGCCCTACAAGAAATCTTACTGGCAAATGACCGGTCAAATGACGGTCAGTGCTGATGTAATAATGCTGCAATTTCCTCATCAGAAATTCGGGGCTAATATGAAAAATGACTAGTTCATGTGACTATGCGTCCCTTTCTCACATGGGTATTTTACCAGCAGTGCTAGAAGGTCTTTTCTACTTATTGTATGTATTTCCTAAGGTTATTTTTACAAATACTATTCTGTGTATTGGTGTATATTTTAGTGTGTTAGTGAAGAGGTTAGAAAAAAAGTCCCTTTGAATGAAGCTTTCGCTGCCTTCTAAAGCAGAGCGTGTATGTATACGCGAATATGCCAATATATGCAATTGCGATTGTGTCTCTCGCGCTGTTGTATTCACACATATGTACATACACATGTATGTGCTAGAGGAGGATTTTGACATTCACTACTCTTAAATCATAACTTTAACTAAAAAATATAAAATAATCTGAAATTAAAACTATAATTTTTCATGTCCAGTCTAATTTTATCGATTACCTGAGAGCATTTCTATGAATTTATATACAAATTACATTCCCCTGATTGATGGTCCTGTGCAATAACGACACAATTTAAAATTCAAAAAATAAAAACTGTGACTACTGATAAGTAAGGGATGGAAATGGATAGACAAAAATTAAGACAAGAGCCACTGATCAGTAGTAACAGTTTTTGTTTTTTGAATTTTGAATTGTGTCGTTATGACACAGGACCATCGATATTTTCAGGTTTTATTTTGTGTGTATGTGTATGGATAAAAATTTTATGAGTTTTAAACAGTTTTTACATTCATATGAATCAGTGTTACAAGATTTTTTTAACTGTAACCCTAAAATTCGAAAAAAAACTTAAAAAAAATTTATTTATTTTTTTAATTTGAAACGATTCATTTAAAATAAAATAAGCTCAACAAAAGGGACTAAGTGTACCTTATATTTTCGACGTCGCGGAATCCAAATCCGGCGTCCATTTAACGCCAAACTAAAACCATTTCAACCCTAAAAGCTCGCATAGGTTTCAGTGGTCGCTTAATCCAAATCCGTTGCCTTTGATCGTGATCTGAATAGATTATACGTGCTCTGAATCAAATTCAGCGACCACAAAAACCTATATGTACCAGTTATACTCCGCTAACCACGGATTCTGTACACTCTAAAAAGTGCATGTAAAACAACTACTGAGAAGTGTTTATTTTCCAACCAGAATCTCAATCAATATTTTCCAATCAGAATCAAGATGTCCAAGATTTGATTTGAACATGAGATATTTAAAATTGTAAAGATTTTGAATGTAAAAATATATTTTTTACTAATAACAAACATTAAGTGCTCATATTTACTCAATTTTAAACACATTACGTCTAATTTTTATTTACGTGACAAATTTGGTGTGTGAAAGCAAACAGACAGCATTAAATTTTGCCCTCTATTTTTATATACGTAAATTTAAACAAACATTTTGTAGAGAAAATATTAAATATTTTAAGCTGTGAAATTGTGAACAACAAACTAATTTTAAATTTGTTTTACGCCACACATATGATAAGTAAAAGTAAACGGGCAGTATTTTATTTAATTAACAATTTGGGTAAACTTCATCAGCAAATCGTAAAAAACCCCAAAATCCAAAATGACGGACATTTCCCATAACGCAATTGGGGGAAACATTTTCATTTTGTGTTCACCTAAACAGGAGACTCCTAGATGCGTCAAAAAATTTCTTCCTGGAATTTCTTCGTTGAAAAAATCTAAAGCGATCGGGCTATCGTTTGTTTCCCTATTTCTCTGCATTCAATTATTTTGTTTGCGTTAGCTATCGCCAACGCTTGTGCTTCGTTATCTTCTACGAGCGAAACTAAACGATACTGATTCCTTTGCTATGTTTGTTTTCGTTATCTGCTACTGCTTCGCCTTTTAAAGAAAAAATTGTGGTCAATATTTCCTTGTTCGTAACTTCAATCTCTGTGCATGTTAAGTAAAGCTAAACCATTTAATCTTTGCTATCCGGTTTTATAAATAAGATTTTTGCTTAAGGAGTATTCACTAGAAGCAAGTGTCACAGGAAGTGTTGCACCTATCTGCACGAATCGGTCTAGGAGTATTGTATGCTCCGCAGGTACTTTGAAATAATGCCTGTAAAGAAACGTTATAAACAGTATAAACTTATAATTGTGTAAACTTAAATCAACTGTTAAAATTTGTATGGAAACTCGTTTACACATTTATGATAAATTTCTCTAACGATTTTTTTAGTATAAATTTCATTAGAAATGTTACAATATAGCTATTAAAAAATGTATAATAATTTGCTTCATTAATTTTTCTCTTTTTAACCGACTTCAAAAAAAAGAGGAGGTTATCAGTTCATCGGAATATTTTTTTATGTATGTTACCGCATACCTTTGGACCACATTAACGAAATTCGTTAATTCTTTTTCTGGTGCCTCGGGGGAGGTTCCATACTAATTTGCTTTAGATCCGATCATTGGATCGTGAAGAAATTAACGGTAATCTTAAAGTTGTACATGAGAATTGAAGTCGGTTTTGTTTTTCGCTTAAAAATTACTTGTTATTGTAACAATTGAGAAGTACCGAGCCCTATTGCACAAATTTTATTATGAACTTATTGAAGAGTTAAAATACAAATTTGTTAGTTACCATTTCAAAATTTACATCGCTAAGTCTTTGTCTTCTGGAACGATTCGCGATACCAGCGAATGAAAACAACCGTTCTTCGGGCGCAGCTGAGAGTAATGGTATATTATATTTAAGACAAACGTTTTCAATCGCTTGATGTTTATTTAGACAATTTGTCGTTGTGTTTGCGCCTAATCATAGTAGAGTAATCGTTTCGTCATGCTGAAACGAATGCATGACGATTCGACTTCTGCAAACTTGCGCGCCCTCATAAGACACCAACAAAGGAACACATTCTACACATAACAAATTTTCTGGCCGTTCTTTCTTAACCACGCACTTCCGCAAATCTTTTTGCAGCGAAATATTGTATAAATGCTTGTGGTTTAATACAATTTGCACGAATTTTTGGCACGAAATCGGTTATTTTCAATTGTTTCTAATAGAAATGACAAATAATTTTTATTTGCAACATAAAAAAGTAAACATATGACGATTTCAAAATGGCAAGGGTCTTATAATGTTGGGCGCATGATACAAAAAAGAAGGTAGTTCCATTTAATGACATTCGTTGTTGTTGTTAACAATTTGACTTTTAATAAAATTATGACATTTCATAAAATTCATGCTACCTGATCATCAGAAGTAATATATTTTTTTTAAGCAGAAGATTTCATCAGTCCACTCAAAGATGAGGAATATGATGGAATTGAAAGTTTGAACTTTTGCGATTTGAGAAGTTAAGTTTGTGGGACAGGTGCCACACCCCTTTTCCAATATCTGCTACTTTTTGCCATAACTACGCTATTGATAAAATATGTAGCTGTGTAAAATTTCAGGACGTTAGCGTAAGCGCTTCCAGAGATAAGCGATAGGAGATGTTAAGTTTGTATGGGAGTTGCCACGCCCCTTTTTTCAAAAGCTTCTAGTTTTCGCCATAAGTAGGGTATTTATAGTATATGCTTCCGTGCCAAGTTTCAGTTCCCCAGCGTGGATGGTTTAAGAGATATATTGGCGCCCTCAAAAAGCGGTGTCTACCTTTTTTTGTGACGCATATATATGTATGTGTAGATATCCATCATTCTCCCACTGTATAAGAATGTTAGCAATATTCCGACCTCAGCGCGTCCTATCGTGTAATTTTTTAGTCCAAATATTCCTTTTCAATTGGCTAACAAATGTTCTAATTATCAGCCAAATCGGCAAGTAAATGCAATATTTAGGAATATCTTGACCCCAGCGCCCCCTAGCGAGTGCATTTTTTAGTCAGAATATTTATTTTCTAGGTGCTGATACATGTTCCAAATATGAACCAAATGGGTCCAGCCGTTTAGTAGTTTAGTGACATTTAATGTACAGAAAACTCATGAAATTGCGAAATCGTGGCGTCTCAGCATTCTTCATTTTTCGGCAACAACAATAAAAAGTTTCGAATTTTTTTAGATCGGAAAACCTTCCACACAGAAGGTCCAAAAGAGTAATTTTTACAGAATTGAAATCGGTTCAGCCGTTTGGTCAGGCATCGCGGTCATACGAAAAACATTTAATTTTTATATATAGAAGATTTGTTAGTTGTTTATCGGAGAGCGGTCTGTACAAGCCATGTTCCATTTTTTTTTTTTACATACATACGAAATTTTAAATTCAAAATTTGTTTAAGGCAATGGTGATACGCTAAGCACAAAGCCATATTTTTTGCAAAATCTGATGAGACATTTAAGGGCAAATTTGGACCAAAATATTTTAAAAAGGTTTTATTTGGTGTTATTATAATAAAATAATGGTTTTTATTATAATATAAAAAGAAAAACTACCTCCTTTGACAGTTTACATTTTAAATAAAAAAGGTGTGAACCACGTAAGTAAAAAAGTACCAACCACTGATAATGATTTTTAATTTTAAATGTTATACATTGGTATAAATATGGTAAAGAAAATACTCCGATTTATTGTTTTAATATCATCAAAGTGGCAAGGCCGTTGATAATACTCACAATGTATGAAACTTAAAAGAATTTTATTATCCGTCAAAAGTTGTTTATTGAAACTACCTTCTTTTTGTATCATGGTTGGGCGTTTCGTGTCATGAAGCTTTTAAGATTAGGCGAAAACGTGGTTATCAGTCGTAATGTACAGAGCTTCTTTAGTATGCCGAAACGATTACACTACTATGATTCGGCGCTTAATTTACGAAGTGACTAATTATAAAATAGTCTCCTGAAGATAATTTCCCGAGTCTCCGGAAATATACTGAATGTTAGCATCTATTTAAGTGGATAATTTACGTATTTAATGCAAAATTAAGTGTAATAATTTTACCGTTTATGGGGCGTTCGTGGCAAAACACGAGTTTCGGCATCCGCTAATTTACCATACTTGTGTATTGCAGCAACTTTTTTACATACTCTTAAAGTGAGTTCCACCTTGTATGCATGGAGTTAATAAATTAATATTTATAACTTCATTGATTACTTCTGAAGATTTAGGTCTATTACATTTGTTCCAAATCTGTGTGCATCTAAACGAAAGACAAAAATATATATATGGAATGTATTCAGTTTAACACTTTTCAAGTTTAGGTAAAATAAAGTGGACGGAGTAGTAACGGCATGAGTTTTCAAAAAAATGGTACGATTTTGATCGGCATAAGTACATTTTTACATCCGACCAGGGACCATCACACCAGTACACATCTCCACGAAGTAAAAACATATACCGTGGGAAGTGAAGCCTTGTCTAAACCAGTATTTCCATTTTAGAGGTCTTCCCACTAGATTTAGCGACTTTATTTTACACTTAGCGGTAAAATTTAGAATTCGGTGACTAGCAGAATTTTTAGTGTTTATTTAGGAGCTCTTAGCTAGTTTTTAGCGATTTTATTTATAATGATAGCAATTCTTTACATTTACGTTTTGCACTGCAAAAAATTGATGCGACTGAAATGCTGTTTACCATTACTAATTTTTTAACGTTTAACTTTTTGCGCATTTTCAACATTACATCAAGGGTTTGTATTTAATTCGACACCATATGTACACATGTTTTATTTACTTATTTATTTATTTATTTTTATATGTATGGACTAAAAGATGGAAACAAGTTTTGCATTGAGTACATTTTACAAACTTCAACAAGCTAAACAGTCACGAAAACGAAGGCGACATTCTTATGACCAATTTTTAATCCTTTGGATTTATCGAAATCAAAGCTACTAATATGGGTTTATTTATTGCTATAAAATCCCAACGCTGGTTATAAAAGTATATAGCGCTGTTCCTATTTTGTTTTTGTTAAAGGTTGAGTTTGTTGTTGTTGTTTTTGTTGCAAAACTTATTGTTTTTTTCATAAACATATGACCTCTAATTTTATCTGCGTTTGTTCCTGATCCTGACCTATGGGATCAAACGGACACCAGGGCGCTGTACACCGCGTTGTTCCCCGCCACTGAAATTTGCAGCTTACTTTTTGTTTGATTCAAATTGATTTGGGAAAATATACTTTTCACATTTCCTGTGGCGACTATAATGCATAAGACAGCTAAAAGCGCTGCTCCTCCATTGTCCCCTTTTATAGAAAACCTTAACCCTAAACCCGAAAGAGAAATTTTAATTTGTTCATTTGAATCGGAAATTTCGAAAGAATTTTAGTTTGTACTAGGTGGTAATTTAAACAACTGAAAGCTTGTCTAAAAACTGTAATTTACAGTTAAAACTGTGAATCTGGCAACATTGATATGTGTATAAAATGTTCATGGGAGCATTTGTATCTAAGATTCCGTTCCAGGGAATACCCTTACATATCATAACAAAAGTCTGCATTGAACTACAAGAAGATTATTTTAGGATAGCATGACATTTCAACCCTACTATAATGATAAAATGGCATTGTTTAGCGTTTAAAGTTGGCTATAGGTACAGCTGTACCTAGGGCCCAGCACAGGGGTTAAATATGTTGTTTTGTGTTGTCTCGTTGGCACAAAGAATAGTTTGGACGTATTCTTGACTTGTGGGAAAACAAACATAACAAATTTGACAGCTAATTATCAATGATTTGACTATTTAAACATATTGACTAATAACTGCGATTTGCTAGCGATTATGTTTATACGTAAACGTACTTTTAGTTAAGAAGTTTTCTGCGGGGCTACATGTAACTTCAATATCTTTTGATCGTCGTTGGATATGGAAAACAACCCATCTTGCTTAGACATCTGAGTTCACTTTGGTGTGTATCTCTTCTAGAGACGCCGGACTTACTTGAATGTATGTGCGTACGTACCTACATATTTTTCCTTTGCTTACGTAACATAAATCCCTTGCCACCAGTGTAATGTAACCAAAACAAAAATCTGTATATCTCTATTACCATGTTCTGACCGACATCGAAATTCATTCCAATCGGTGTCTTCACTAGTTTTTTTTCGATTATTTATCGAAGTGTAAGTCGTATTTTATCATCTTTAATACGCCATTTCGGATTTATTGTTAATTGGCTAGCTAAAGTAAAATCCGAATGAAAGTAAGAGGTTGCTAATGAAGGAAAAGCATTTTGGTTTTGTTTTTGTGTAGCAAAACTGTAATCAGAGGAGGTAAGAAATGTCAACGAAAACACTAACAGCCTGTGTGAACAGCCTTCAGCCCACAATCCCAAAACTCGTTTTCAAAGTGTTTTCGTTGTCGGTCAGAACATGGTATATGATTGGTTTGCGGTTCTTCCATTTATCAATGTGTATCCATGCACATATAAGTACATATGCACATACCACACTGAATCACCATTAAATGAACTTAACTGTCCAAAATTAAATTTGTCCAACTCCAGTGTTGCCTATGTAAGTAAGTCAAACTGTGTCAACTAAATTGCTGTACTTAAAGTATAACAGCAAATATGCGCACAATTTTCCTTCAGTACCGTTTCTAACTGGCAATTATGAGACAATTTTGTGTTGGGCTCGGCTCTAAAAACTTTTCGTCACAAATCCTTGTTATCGTCAGCAAAGGTACTTACCAACATTTCATGGGATTATTCAATGTGAAATTTACTGCTTATTAACATGGATAAACGTGTAACTATATGCCTATTCCCACGAATGCTTCTATAAATACTACGTGCATATACATCCACATGTATATATGTGTGGTGCCAGGCACATACATATATGATAACTCCATTTTTGATTCTTTTGGTTTTTCGACTAAATTTAATTACTAAAAATAAATGTGAGCTTAGAACTTAGAAATTATACCTGTCGTAACATCCCAAAACGATCTAGAACCTGTTTGTAAAGTATCAATAGTAGATTCCCAGGAGTTTTAAACATTTCATTGAAAATGCGAGTGTAGTTTTCTAGAAAGTGAAATGGAGTTATTATTTATATATGGGTCATTCCCCAATATTTTTTTGGGGTAAAATATATTTTTTTACCTTTATCGAAAAAAGACACATTTTTTTATTTCGTCATGATATTCTAAAATCTCGAAAAAAAGTTCCCGAAATTTTGAACTATCTCACACTCTCATGGAAAGCCGAGGTAATTACGCACATTTTGATATCTTAACTGATTTTCTCAAACAAATAGTTGATTAACTGCAAAAAAATGGAAAAATATACTTCTCCGCGAGTTCAAAATTTCGGGAATTTTTTTCGAGATTTTGGAAAGTCATGACGAAATTAAAAATTACCGTCTTCTTTTTTCGACAAAGAATGTAAAAAATACATTTCCCCCCAAAAAAATATTGAGGTGTAAATATTGAATGGAATGACCCATATTTACATACGCGACACCACAGTCTAAGCGGCGTTGTTGCCGCTTGTTAACGTCACTGGTGGTGGTAAAGGTTCCAACCACAGGGCTGCAGGCAGCAATGCACGTAGCATAGTGGGTGGAACATACAGTGACACCAACAATGACCACGTGTTGTTTTTTTTTATATATTCGTATTTTTTTATTATTTTTCTATAAAAATACCGTCCAAGCTTTACCCAATAACATATATAAACCACCGTTTCAAACTCTATACAAAATTTAGGAAACTTCATCAAATTTTCATGAAAATTTCAACTTTTTAAACTGAACCCTTAGAACATTTTTAGGTATGCAGTTTTATAGCCCATACAATTTTAGTCTAACGAAGTGCAAGTTTCAACCGGATAAAAAATCGCGTTGATGTTTGAGAATTTTTTTGGAGACTACCTTTTCGGTGTTTTTTATATATATATAACAAGTGCAATTAAAAAAAATGGCGTTGATTTTTTGAAATATTGTTGCTAACGGTCTCCCGCTTTTTATTTCATAAGAAATTCATGCTTATATGGGAAAAATTGGAAAAATCCGTCACCTATATACTACATATATATATACTACACATCGTCGTTTAAAGTACAAAACCTCTTATCGTCGTTCTGCAAAACCGCATAACTGACATTTTTCGCCAAAAATTATATCTGCTCACCGCAGCTCTAATCTCAAGCATTATCCATGCGTCCTGAAATATACTAGACAGAAATGCTATTGCTTTATAAAAGAGAGAACAATACAAAATAATTTATGGAATAAGTGCTAGTATTAAAGTAAATAAGTAAATTTTTTTATGTCTTTCTTATCCCCATATACCATATTCCAAACATATGCCATCGTACATATATATTTATGTATATAATTAATGTATATAGTATATGTATAATTAAGTGCATATAAACGGCGTGTTTAATTGTTTCATGTTTCATGAATGCGGCCATAAACCTTTAAACACGGTAGCTATTAAAAAGAGCAGCGTAGGCCAACATTTGCGGATACTGGGCTGGGAGGCCCTCAGCCCCATAATTTATTAATGTTTTTAATTTTTAAACGAATTTCCCACGCACATACTTGTTCAGAGTTTTCTTCCCGTAGTACATACATACATACACTGAGAAAAGAGTTTAGTTACGTCAACTAAATATGTTTTCTTCAACACATGATTTAGTTATAATTACATTATTTGGTTATAGTTACCAAATGATGTGTTGAGAGAAATTTATTTAGCTGACTTTTTTCTGTGTGTATGTGGAGAATGGTTTTTGGTATACTGCTGTACAGTTCAGGGATGTTGCGAATGTGGAATTTTAGACGTCCGCGGATGCGAATGCGGATGCGGATGTTTAAAAGCTAACACCCGCGAATGCGAATGCGGATGTCAAATATTTTTATGAAATAATTTTGGTGAGTACATTAGGTGATTTAGGTAAATAAAAAATGGAAAAGTTACAAATTTTTAATAATGTTTTTTTTTTATTTAGTACTTCAATTAAAAAATTGGAACATTGTATTTAAGAAAGAGTAATTTTGCTACCATTTCGGGTTACAGCCTGATTCCTAACGGGTCGTAAATCAAACCTGCGCCACTAAATAACTATTCGCTCGAGACGACAAACTTGAAACTTGACAACATTGTAAATTCTTTTCGATTAATGCTGCACCAGTTGAGAGGACTTTCAGTTATGTTTCTTTTTTTATTGCGGTGCAACAGTTCCTTTTTGGGAATTGCATCCGGGCTGCAAATGTCGGATGTGTCCTCCTGACATTCATCTTCACAATCTAGCATCATGGCAAGATCGCCGGTTAAACACCGTTGTGTTCCAATTTGGAGCATCAATTCTTTTGATTGTTTCAGAAATTGGAGAACCTGTTACGACATCTGCGTTTTCCGATTTCAGATTTTTAGTTCTTTTAATCCTGCCTTCTGTGACTGCTTTGAAAAATGTGCGCTTATGGCGAGGTTGTGAATAGGTGGATATGGCAAATAAATTGTTAGTTTCTAGAAATGAAAAATTCGAATAAAATTCTGTTTTGAAAGTCGTGGCTGCCAGCAGAAATAGTTTAAATTCTTGTTATTTCGTTAAAAAGATACCCCGTTTTTTATAATAATTTGAATTATGCAATCACGGACGATAAATGTCTCAGATTTGCTTGGTTCTCGGGTGACTCCTTGGAAAGGTTCGCCTGTAATGAATACCTTGTAATTATTTTTTTGTATTAGATAGTTGAGGTTCCTAGTTGCAGGCAGTCACAATTAATTACTCGCCGCTGTCGGTACCATAAGCTATCAAATCTGTTTTGTTGTTCCATTCCATGCGCTCAATGTGTTTTGATATATTTTTTGAGGCAAATGAACGCAAATTTCCCACATATATATCGCTAATACTATTTTAAGAGGGCTTATTTCACATTGTTGCTGATATGCAAAAACCACATTTAACTAAATTTTTGTATTGCCTAAAACGATGTGGGGACTTATGATTCGATAAAATGCAACATAATCAATCAATAAGTTAATTTTGGATTTTTAGTTAGTTACGGCTGTTTGTATTTCAGCTACGATGTGTGTTAAGCCCTTTCAATACTATACTAACCATATATTACATGCCAATCCCACGCCTCAATAGATATAAAATTCACCTTGAATTAATTCTTATTTAATTTGTGAACTTGGCTTTCGACTTATTTACATACCATTTTATCTTTATTTTGATGAGTGCTAATTTTGACAATTCATTAAGAATAATAAGTTTTATGAATAAAAAAAAGAATTACACTAAGAAAAAGTAGAAAACAACTAGAGATGCATCCAGTTGCGAATGCGAATGCGAATATTCGCAACAACCCTGGCACAGATCATGTGAATGCGTAAGTAGTTGTCATTGGTTTAGTCAAAATGCGTTCAGAAATTTATTAAGAATATAAGGAAATAGAGATAACTTACTTCGTAGGAAAAGGACATATAAATCTGAAGTTGACTACTATTATTTTATAATAATAGTAGATTGCGTTAGTTTTTGGTAGAGCTTCTCCTCCGATTTGTGGCCTGCGCCTTGTCATACAAAGGGAAGGACATAAAGTTTTACGGCTACTCCAAGTGGCGATTCTACTTTTATGAAAAGCTGTTTTTCATGACAGAAATACATTCGGAAATTTGCCATTGCCTGCCAACGGGCAACCATTAATAGAAAAAAACATTTTAATTTCTTTTGTTTTTGATGTTAGTTGGAAACTGGGCTCGATCCCAGGCCGTGCGGAATGGTAGTGCGTACTTTTACCCACTACACCACACTTTATTTGGACCCTAAGCAGTCAGCTTTTTTTGTTGTTATTTTAGAATGCATCGATAATTACCTTGACAAGTTCCTGGCGAATTCTGATTTTAAGCAAAAATTAGCGAGCCCTAAAACTATATTGCTAAAATCTTAATCAACTTTCGCCACTCGAAACAGAAACGGGCACAGTGAAGAATATCCGAAGTAGTATGAAGACAGACAAGATTCAAAAATTGCTTAAAGACGTGATACATCAACGGAATACTGAGCTGAAAAAATGCAATATAACGAAACCTCTGTATAGCGAGCTTAAATCTGTTGACTTCGGATGGTGGGGAAAACTTTTCTATGTTCTAAAACCCAGGACAGATTGGCGGTTGTTTTTGACTATATACATAGCACGACCTTGCCAGGTTTTACCAAGCATATAAATGACCAAATAGCGTGTATATGTAAAGTTATGCTTTTATTAGAATTTATAATAGCTATGTGAATTTTAAATAATCAATTTTATCAACTTAGCAAAATATTATAATTTGTATCTTTTAACTTCTTATTATTATTATCTTGCGCTTGATTTCGGTAATCTTAATCTTAATTTTAATCTTAACTTTAATCTTAATCTTAGTCTTAATCTTAATCTCAATCTAAACTTAATCTTTATCTTTATCTGAATCTTATTCTTTATTTTTATCGTGTCTAATCACCTAGCATATTCTCCCTTCTGCGCTTCTGCGCTTCTTCGTTGCGTTGGATGTTTTCATTTACAACCAACCGAGCGCAAAGAAGTTTTACTTCAAAAAAATCATAAGAAGATTCTTAGGGTTTGTACATACTTTGATATAAAATTAAGCGAATATTTATTGAATAAAACACACTCCTCAAAGCACGCGGTATGCGTTGAAACTCACTGGTTGGAAAAGAAAAATTTGGTTTTTGTTTTATGTTCCGACGGCTGTAGTAACTCCAACCCAGAAAACTAAAATGAATTACAACGAATACTTGCATTTTATTTAACATATAATTATTTGTGTGTATATTTAATAAAAGTTCGTATTTTGGAACTAAAATTTTGTCAGCTGGAGATTTTAAAGTTAGCTGCATTTTCATCGTTGAACATATATTCAGGCAAATTTATTTAAGAAGCAATTTTCAGAAGATTGCAAAACTGGATTAAGGTACATAAAAATAGGAAGCTTTCAAAGTAAAAAATTTCCATATTGGAAAAGATGATTTGATTAAAAATTCCTTTCGGCATTACTGCGGCGGCATATTACAGTTCATTCAACTTATTTTATTTATAGAGCAGAGTATTTGAAGTACTTGAAGTGGCATTATAGAAAAAAGCCAGATAAACAATTTAAATTTATTTTACACTTTGCAACCAAATACCTAATATAGTATTTTTCGGAAGAACATTTTCTTATAATAACAGATAATTTTATATATAGTACTGTTTAAAGGATTTTAGGTTGCGCTGAGACATACGCAAGATATTATTTTATGGAAAGATTTTTTGAGAGATTTAGGACATGATTTTGAAGGAATCACAAGCTTATAATTTTGTTTGCTTTAGATAATAGTAACAAGAAGATTAAACGGGAATACTGCTTACGTGTATATTTTAATGATTCTATTTCTGTCATTTATAAATTTTGTTGGGAGCTTGAGCGTATGTCTAAAATAGTACAAGAGACGCTTGTGAAACGAATAAGCGCTCTGATGGTTTTCTGATATCTCTCTGTAATTTTTACGATTAGATTTTTTCAACGCCTTTGTTCTATATTTTCAGTTGCTTCTTAAGAGTTAGGTATTGAAATATCGACCCCTTTGCGCAAAAGTATCGTATCTTGAATTTTTTACGAAATTCACTTTTCAATGCAACTTTGTTGTACACCCCATAACGCATCACCTGTTCAAATGTCACAACTTAAATCCCAATAGCTATCCTAAAAATTGACTGTAAGTTTTATCGTGTTTTACAATGAATTTTCTCTTGTGAGCGAAATTATCTAATGTGCTAAGAAATTTGAATGGTAAACCCTTTCCACAAAAACAAATATTGCATTTATTTATATTTCTTAATTGTCTCAACAAATCTAAACTTTAGTATTGATTGTGCTAGCCAAAGCAGATAAAAAATACAGAAAAAACATTCGTGTAAAATTTTGTTTTTTTTTTGTTACACAAAAAATTGCACTTCAAACTAATATAAAAGTCATTGGAAAATGGATCGCAGTAAACGCTCAAAATGTTTATCAGTTTTTGTTATACGTTGTAAGAATACAACGCAGTATTCTATTTAACTTAATAATCTATCAAGTTATAGAAATTACCCAGCAAAAAACACGATTACCACAGAAACGAAAGTGGAAACGAGCTAGGCGATGGGAATCGCTTACCCTTTCGCTTCAAGAAGGCCTTATTTTAACATGGGCATGTCATTGGAGGTAAGCTCTTACCCGCAGCATTACCTTCAAACGAAGGGAGAACGCATGGATAAACAGAATCCAGAGAAGCGAACAAAGAATGCCTTACAGAGAAACTAATGTAGAATGCCTAGATAAGTACATACTTATTTATATTAAATTGAAATCAGAAAATGTCTTAAAAGATAAATTAATTAAAATTTTTATAAATCAGCTTTTATACATACATATGTATTTATTTAGGTATTTAGATTTTCTTAAAAATCGGTATGTACATACATGCATATTTAACTAAACTTAAAATTGTACTTCCTCACTCTTGTACTTCACTTCATTGACTGACTTCAACTTCGCTGCAAATTGAACAAAGCAAAACATGATTTTTATGCGAGACAAATTTCCACAGAAAGTAACGGTAGAAAAAGAATTTTTGGGTATTCATTCTATTTTTCAGCTGACTACGATGCAGCATTCTACTTTGCATTCTCCGAAATGAAGCAAAGAAGCGAAATAAAAAAAATATTGTAGGACATTCTACTTTGCATTCCCTGAAATGAAGCAAAGAAGCGAGACAAATAAAATATTGTAGGACATTCTACTTTGCATTTCCGGAAATGAAGCTATGAAACGAATTAAAAAAGAAATATTATAGGACATTCTACTTTGCATTCCCCGAAATCAAACAAAGAAGCGAAATAAATAAAATATTGTTGGACATTCTACTTTGCATTACCGGCAATGCCTAAAAGAAGCGGAAAAATTCGAAGGCATTATAACGCTATGCCTTCTAGAACACCTTACCACTAAAAGCGATTACCGATTTTTTGCTGGGTATTAACTGTCCTTGGTTATGCTCTTGTACTATCTCAGAATTTTGTTCATAGAATTTGTGTTTGTAGAGTTAATGACTGAGCTGCTGATAACTTCCACAGCTCATTTGCTGTGTATCTTATCATCAAACATGAAACTGAACCTAAACTTCAAAAAACAATTGTTTGACTCAATACACAAATATATTTTAAGTCCGCTTAAAAATTCTGTAGTACAGTGTTCAATCTTCGAACTGCTCCATAACATTTTCGTGCATTTCCACTATCCCTCTTATGTCAACAACGCAGCTTCAAAAATCTGTTATATGTACATGTACAAATATATGCAGTCCAGCCATTTTCTAACCACGCCCTGAGTGTGCACGACCGGCAGTGTGCGTTTATGCTTTCCGATACCGACGGCAATGGCAGAAGAGTCGGCGGCCATGCTATGCTGCACCCAGGGAAGTCGTGCGCGGCGTAGTGTTTGTTGTTTATTTTTACCGTCGGTTCGGACGTCTTTGGTATGGTTTGGTGTGCATGTGTATTCCTCTTAAACTCCACCATTGCACATAACAACAACACCACCTTTTAGAACGAAGGAAATATGTACATATACTTTACAACATACATAAATATGTAGTAGATACGAAGTAAAGCGTATAGAAGTTAGAGGTGAAGAAAGGTTGTAATAAAACGTACTTGGAAATAGAAAATAACAAATGTGTGCTGTATGCTTGCGTTGCAAAGCCGGATCATCGCCAAACTCAGCGCTGTTAGGGTGGAAACTCTTGCAGATAGTGCACTCAAACACATTCGTACGTATATGTGTATATGCATTTGTGTTTAAAAAATGCAGCCTTAAACGTTTCTTCTTCCGTACATGTACTATTTACTGAAACGGCCAAAGTGAAACAGATATTATCAATGTCCAATTTTAGAAGACCCAAAAAGTTAAATAAACAGTATACATATGTAAGTATGCATAATTTCTTTGATAAGAAATTCAACTACAGGTGGTTCAAAAATGCAAGAAGAAGAATTAAAAAAATATTTATAAGAAATAAGATCATGAAAATCCATTATATGAAGCTTTCTGAGCTTTTCAATTGTTTTGTGTATTCGGCTAGATTCATTTAAGGTGCTTTTGATATCTCCATCCGAACAGAAAAATAACAGAAAACGTGTCAGAAAACGAAAAGAATTACGGACAAAAATCAGATGTTTCATCCGTTTACTGATTCCATTTCTGGACGCTTTTCATACGTTCAGTGTTATAACTTTACTACAAACGTAGAGGATTTACTAAAGTTTTCGAAAAAATTTGCAATTTTCTACCCTTCCAAAATCATTTTCGATTTTCTGTCGAAAATAGTAAATTGCGCGTATTGCGGTATCTGAATCCTAATAATATCTAGAAGTTTAATTGTCTTCCTTTTTTAAGCTTATAGACGATTTTACTTGTCCTCTAAAATGCAATAGCTTAAAACACTTAAGAGTAAGTCCACATCAAGTGTTCCACGAAAATTGCGCTAAGTCACCGATTTTTGAAAATAGTATATTTTTTATATGTATTCATATATGTGATACTCCTATATTGGCAGTAAGAGCTAGTACCGTCCGAAAACACTACAGTACAGATATATCAGTAAACACGTACGAAAGAAAAGGAACAAATACGTTTATAAATAAACATGTACACAACACATATACAAAAACGGCACTCAAGTACACAATACATTGACAAAAACGGTACTAGACTGTCTCGCTTTGATTGCGGAATGCTTACACATTGAGAAGTTAGCTTACTGCCAATATAGAAGTATTACATATATGTATGTATTACAATCATATGTGTAATACTTCTATATTGGCAGTAAGCTAACTTCTCAATGTGTTACCATTCCGAAATCAAAGCGAGACAGTCTAGTACCGCTTTTGTCAATGTATTGTGTACTTGGGTGCCGTTTTGTATATGTGTTGTGTACAGTCTTATTTATAAACGTGTGTGTTCCTTTTCTTTCGTAAGTGTTTATTGATGTATCTGTACTGTAGTGTTTTCGGACGGTACTAGCTCGTACTGCCAATATAGGAGTATTACATATATGATTACAATGCCTATGCTGGCATATACCTAAAACCTAAAAAAAATCCAAAATTCGTTCATAATATACTTCTTTGTCAAAAATCTGTGACTTAGCGACATTTTCGAGGTGCACTTGACGTGGTCTTACTCTTAATTCAAAAAAATCTTTTTGGATTATGACGCTTTTCCAGCAAGCGAACAATATATAAAAATTCTACTGCGGAAATTTATTTTCTGCTACAATTTTTCACGTCAGTTACTCCAACTTAGGCTTGCTGTTGTTTCTACTCTGGATTGGTCTATGCGTATATATAGAAGTATGTCCAGAAAATGCTTTTTAAACGGATATGCTTTCTGATCTTTTTCTGGTTCAATTATTTTTTAATTGCCTCTCATTCCGCACTTAGCAATTTCTTTTTCAAAGTTAGAAATACAAAGCGAAACAAGAAATATTACTCAACAACAAAAAATATTTTTCAACAATACGGCGGAAATCCAACCTGGGATCTCGTAGAACCTACTAAATAATACCAACACATACATGTGTAATGAATTGTTCATTTTGAATAGAAATATTAAAAATTTCCGTTGGCTAGGAGCGCCTTCACTTTAAGGCAACGAAAGGAATGCATTTTCATTTTAAAAAATTTTGAAATTTTATTATGTTTTCTAAACTTTTTCTAGGAAAAACTATTTTGTTGGATAAAGTATTTTAACAACGGAATTTATTGAAAAACTAATTTAGTTTATTTAATATCTAGAGAATGGGAGAGAACATTCTTTTGTAGGTCGGACGGAACAAATATTGTTATAGAAGGGATATTCTGCCGAAATCCGCAATGAAATCTCCGTTTTGCTGACTTAAGTCCTACAATTGCCACGCCCATTTCCAGGGGTTTATCGCCTTAAAGAAAAATTCTGCCATATAAGTAATATTTCTGGAGAGGCATTCTATCGGAATCCGTAATAAAATTTAAATTTTTGCAAAAACCCGATTTTTAAAACCTTAAATATATGTGTGTCATTAGAAGTTTTCGAAAACAAATTACAAAAGATTGTAGACTCTAACAAAATAAGCCATCTCTCCATAAACAAATATTTTAATTATAGTTCTTAAAAACGCCCATTTTTTTAACCATGTTTTTTTATGGAGAATTAAACAAGGATTACGATGGTGTAATTTCAAATACTTAATTTACTGGTTTTCATTGTGCAAATCACACCAAATTATGTGTCAGATATGAAAAAGAATGCCTCATGTATTTGTATATATATATATATACGTAACTGACATTGGCTGTCAAAATTGGATTTGCTCACACAAGCTGTTGGCTCAATCCTTATCGATTCGTCCTGAAATATACTAGCCAGAAATGCGTTTTCTTTATAAAAAAGAGAACCATTTGAAATATGGGTGGTGTTACTTTCTAGAACAGGGATGGGCAGATTTTTGGCTCTTAAAGACGCCAAAAGAGCCAGCAAGTGCTACGCAAGAGCTAAATCAGTTCTCAGGGTAAAAGGGGCGTACAAAATACATTAAAAGCATCACATATATTAGTAATGAGAGTCGGAATACAAGAAATTTGAATGCAAACAAAAGTTAATACGTAGTATGTACCCCTTAATAGTTATATAAATGTACATACAGTATATTTTGCTTTGCTGCCTCTATGCTTAAGTGCACATTTAAGATACCTACCCCAAAATGCGCATCAAAAGCATTATTTTTAACATTTATAAGGAAACTGCTCATTCAACATACCTTCGCATTGGCGATACCTGCCTTAAAAATTGTGCGACTAGTATCAATAATCAATGAAAGTATTACGTTTACCTGCACTGGCCCTACAATTACCTAATTTTACAACCTTTTATTTATTTTGCTAATCTCGCAGAACAACGAAAATGGCTATCAATTTATGTAGTTATATAGATAATTAGATAACATTCGGTAAGTGCTCCGCCAATATTTGGTTTCATAGGGATTTGGATACCTTCCTCATTGAAGTAGTAAAGAAAATTCGCTTAAGTGCCTTTTTCGGTTACGTGCACAAGCTTTTCGTGCAAAGAAGGATGTGCAGCTAAGCAAAATATACTGCATATAATAAATATGATTATACAGATTTTCAATTCAATAATTAATAGGGTATATATATGTGCATGTCGGCCGCTGTGGTGTGGTGGTAAGCAGTGCGCGCTTCCACTCCGCAGCACCTGGGTTCAAACCCTGGTCAAAGCAACATCGCAAAAAATATAGAAAAAAGGTTTTTTATTAACAGCGGTCGTCCCTCGGCAGGCAATGGCAAACCTCCGAGTGTATTTCTGCCATGAAAAACAGCTTCTCATAAGAATATAATCGCCGTTCAAAGTCGGCGTAAAACTGTAGGTCCCTCCGCTTTGTGTGACAACATCAAGGCGCACGCCACAAACCGGAGGAGAAGCTCGGCCAAACACTAACATATGTGTAAGCGCCAATCTATTATTATTATTATTATTATTATATATGTACATATCTAATAAATATGATTATACAAATTTTCAATTCAATTATTAATAGGGTACACAGGGTACATACTACGTATTAACTTTTTGTTTGCAGTTTTGAATTATGGTGCAAAGCTAGATGTTTGCGAACATTTACTTGTTAAACGAAAAGTGTTTTAAACCCTAGCAAAAATTAGTGGTTACGAAAACCGCAAAAAGCGCGAAAGCTTATAAAGTTCTTAGAAGCTTTGTTTCTATTTAATAAAAGTTTGCGCTATTAAATTGTTGCCTTAAGCTACTGATTTTGCCGCGCAGTACTTTGGGGGCTCGAATAACATAATTTCACGCACAAATAAGAATATAAATAGAACGATGTAAAAATCGCAAGGCTCAGCTACCTGTTGTACTTGCACACAAGTTCTTAAGTACATTGGCATGTGTTTCAGTTCGCAATGTTTCAAAACTTTATAATCTTTTAACGCAAAGCCTAAGCTCATTCAGCTTAAGTCATGCTTCTACTTTTTGGTTTTTATGACCTGCTTTATTTTCTTTCACTTTTGTTTTATAAACTCATCAAGAAGCAAATAACACACACATACAAACATTTGTATACAGTGAATACATTATTTTTGAATTTTATTTGTTTGTTAATCCTCTTTCGCCATTATTTTTGGGGCCTTTAATATCTATGTGATTAGGTTTGCAGGTACTTCATTTGGAATTTGAAAATAAATGTCCGATTCCCATGAAATTAAGTTACTTGTTTTTTGTTGTGCAGCTAGTCGTGTTTGTAGTACATCACTGTGAGAAAACATTTAATTAAAATAACTTCTCATGCATTAAATTCTAAATTTTTGGTTAATTAGTTTAGCTGCTAATTTATTGCTTTGCAATTAGAAAACTACATACATATATATGCACCATTAGGGTGGCCCAAGGTTAGGTTAGGTCAGGTACGCAGCTGCCTCCATACATTGACTCGACTACGCTGCCCATTGTGATCTCCTTAGAAGGCAGAGGGAAAAAGGACATAGGGAGACCGGAAAAAGAGTGGGTGGGTACGGGAAAGAGGGGGAAGCTAAGGAAGAATGACGTCCCATATGGCTTTTTGTAGGAGAAACGCTCCCTCGTCGTTTCGAACGCACCTGATTGGCTGTCAAAATAAATATTCACCTCCTTAAAAGTTGTGTTACACTAGAGAGAAACCAATGCAAAGCCTCTTTTATCGTGGCCACCTCAGCCTGGAAAACGCTGCAGTGATCCAATAGCCGAAATTTCAGGGTGATGGAGAGTTCTTCGCAGAAGACACCCCCCATTCAGCTGTGATCCATCTGTAAATAAGTTTACTGGTGCCCGATTCCAGATACTGCGAAATTCTTTTCTACCGTTACTTTCTGTAGAAAATTCCATCGCACAAAAATCATGTTTTGCTCTGTTTAATTTACAGCGAAGTTGAAGTCAACCAACGAAGTGAAGTACATAAATGAGGAAGTACAATTTTAAGTTTAATTAAATATGTATGTATGTACATACCGAATTTTAAGTAAGATCTAAAGGATTTATAAAAATTTTAATTAATTTTAATCTTTTACTACAATTTGTATTGCATTAGTTTCTCTTTACGGCATTCTTTGTTCGCTTCTCTGGATTCTGTTATCTATGATTTCTCCCTTCGTTCGAAGGCAATGCTGCTGGTAAAGGCTTATGGCCAATGACATGCCTATGTTAAAATAATGCCTTCTTGAAGCGAAAGGGTAAGCGATTCCCATCGCCCAATTCGATTCCATTTTAACTTCTGTGGTAATCGTGTTTTTTGCTGGATATGTACACTAACATATAAATACTCAGATGTGAACATTTAAACACATGCGTGCTAATTTTTTGTATGGAAATCAGGGATGAAAAATGGAAATAAATAAAATAAATGCACCTAAATGGGACAGATTGTACCTAAAAAAAGTTACATCATTCGTTTGTAGTTTTTTTTTATTAATTTTATTTAAAATATTAATACAAAAGATGGATGTACTTTAAATTTCATTCGATTTTTTTAAACTGAGCTTATATCTACAGATTGTATGTAATAATAATAATAATAGGCGCTTACACATATGTTAGTGTTTGGCCGAGCTTCTCCTCCGACTTGTGGCGTGCGCCTTGATGTTGTCACACAAATCGGAGGGACCTACAGTTTTACGCCGACTTCGAACGGCGATTATATTCTTATGAGAAGCCGTTTTTCATGGCAAAAACTACACTCGGAGGTTTGCCATTGCCTGCCGTGGGACAACCGCTGTTAAGAAAAAACCTTTTTTTTATTTTTTGCGATTTTGCTTTGACCGGGGCTTGAACCCGGGTGCTGAAGAGTGAAAGCGCGCACTGCTTACCACTAAACCACAGCGGCCGACTACAGATTATAGTCTAATGGAAATCGGAGAAGCTTTGTTTTTGTCTAATTTTGACTACTGAGAAATATTGGAGAAAAAGACTTTGCGAAGTTTACTTTTATATCCACGTTTTTATAAAACAACAGGAAAATTCTGCTAATTTATCCGATTCCTTTTAATAGGTGAAACAAGTCTTGAGAAAATAATCGGAATTGCCGTAAGTAACTTCGAAAGCATTTTAAATACATTTCCAGAAATCAAAAAGCGAATATGGATCAAATAGCTTTTGTCTCAAATAAAGAATATACGAACACACTGTCCGGTTTTCATTATGTCATATTTTGAAAATAAAATTTGTCGACAAATTTTGACACAAGTTTCTTCCTTTATCTATACTTTTATCGATAATATTATGAGCCAAAAATTTACAAATAGCTGCTTTAGCAGCGCATGTACACGACTGAAGACCTATTCTGATTTAAATCAACCAAGAGACCATTTTTTACTCCCATTTGACAATTTCTTTTCACTTATTTGACCGCAATTGCTATTGAATTTGACATAGTGAAAATAAGCCTTAAAATTATTAGAAAAGTTGAAAATGCGGGCAACTTTGGTTTTATGGTTTCAATAAATTAAAAAATGCATTCCAACAATTGCAAAGGTAGAGCGTTTGTAGATTTCACAACGTCTAGGGCGCAGTGACGTTTTATGGAAGAAATTGGTTCAAATTTCGAATATAATAAAAATTTCGAATTTGTGGATAGTTAAGTAAAGTGTTAATTTTTCGAAGTGGCTGCTCTAAATACAATGGAAAATTTTTAAGAGAATACATAATATGATTTTTTTAATTTAATTTAATTTGACCACTTTTCTTTAGAATTGTTCATTCTTAAAAATGAAAGCGAAACTTCTCCCTACAAGTAAGTATAAGCACGTTAAAGAAAAAGAAAAAAACTAAAAATGGATCTGACCAAAAGATGATTGTACCTAAAATCTAGAGAAAGTACCTAATGAACCTTTAAGTCATCAAACGTCAGAAAAAGGTACAATTGTACCTAATTTTTCATCCCTGATGGAAATATTATTTTTATATACGAATATTTTGAAACTATAACACTGTGATAGCTTTTTTCAAACATTTTCAAAGACATGGCCGGAGAAGAAGGTTTCACCCTATTTCGGGTATGGGAAATCGAACTACATCACAAGTTTTTTCAGTTTTCTGCACGCCTTCATAGAACTTCTTTTTAGGAAAATTTTGCATTCAATGGAAATTTTTCAGGTGCTATACCCTATTTTATGGTTTCTAACTTTTACCTGGTTGGCTTTTTCGGTAAAGTTTCTTTGACAAAGTTGTTTAGAACGTCTCAGGCCTCAGAATTCTCGTGAACATAGCAAACTCCAGAAAGCAGGTCTTGGACACTGAAATAACCCAACGTAAGTGTTATGTCCATGAAGAAGTTCCCTAGCGGCAACAATGATCCGGATCTGTAGTGAATCTTCCCTCGAAACTTTGTCTTATAGTTGGTGGCAATTTCAAAATGGATGCGTATCATTGTTCAAGAGAAATCCTATATATGTATGTAGTACATACACAGACTTATTTCAGATGAAATACCTTAAAAGCCAGTTTCGTGAAAACAATTTAAGTTACAAATTATTATTTTTTCTATCAGGTTCCATATTAAATTCAAGTAGAAAAATAAATTTTCATTAACCCTCGTCCGTGCGACTAGGTACAATTGTAACTTTTGCGGTTTTAGCCTGCAATATCTTTTTTCCAGAACACTTGGAGGGCTGGACATCGTGACATCTCTACATTTTTATTGTGCCACATGTTCCCCAAATTTAAGATAAAATGGGCGACTATTTCCTGAAATAGAGGGCCGAGTTAAATTTACACCCACGCCAGGGCGCATAGGTACAATTGCATATATCTGGTATAAAGGAAAAATCAGATTATTATTGTTTTTAATGATATATATTTTTTTTATAAAAAAAAACGGAGCTAATTCATTTTTAATATTTTTATTGAGCTTTGTACCACGATTGTTTATTAGGA
>NW_023458558.1:82685274-82703612 GCF_013731165.1 Rhagoletis pomonella | reverse complement strand
AAAATATTAAAAATAAAATGTTAACAAGCCACAATAACATTGACAAAAAAAAATATTTAATTTCCATGTTGCTTGCAGTGCAATTCGAACCCTGATCCTCTCTGGATACCAAAAACACCACAGCACACGGTTTGTACAGATCAATATGTACTATGAATGTATGTGTATGTTGTCTCCGCTCTACAACCTAGCAAAAACTTTTAATCTTTTGGGAAGGACTTTTTTTGTATCAATAGAGTAACGCAATCCAAGTTGCCTCAAGATAATTTTCGCTTATCAACTATCTACCTCCAATGACATGTACATGTTAAAATAATGCATTCTGTAAACGAAAAGGTAAGCGGTTACTCTCGAAAAGTGGTTCCCCAATCGGGAGTAACCACTTACCTTTTCGGTTACAAAATGCATTATTTTAACATGTGAATGTCATTGGAGGTAATCGAATAAATGTAAAATTTCTTGCCATTGAATTACATGTAATGCAATTCCATTGCAATGGATAAGCGAAAATTGTCTTGAGGCGACTTGCATTGCGTTACTCCATTGATACAAAAATAAGTCCTTCCCAAAAAATTAAAAGTTTTTTCTGGGATGTTTGGTATACGTACCCAACGAAACTAGAAGCGCTCCATTTGTGCTATTGGAGCGCTTCCTTCCTAATTTCACACTTCATTGTCTTTTAGCATTGGGTGTCATTAGAAAGAAGCGCTCCCTTGCTGCTCCCAAAGAAGCCCTTGGTGAGCGCTTCAACTAAAGCATTTAAAAAGCGATGCATGCAAATTTTAATTTTTATATTACATTTTTGTTTTAATAAAGAATGGTTATTGTAAACCAGTTGAAGGCTTTATTAAGTGTACTTATTGTTTTTTCTTCTCTACACTTACGAAAATACATACATAGATACATATATGTACATAAATTAACTATTTTTCAAAAGAAAATATTTTATGTTATTACTCAAAATGATATTTATTTCTGAGCATTGCTAGAAATTTAAAAATTTATTTTTTACTTTGCTTTTGCACTGCTCCCTACTTGCTCCTTTGGGGAGCAGCTAACTTTCAGTCCCGTTGGGTACCCTGCCAAAAATTGTGCGACTAATCTCTAAAGAGAGTATTCCGAGATTACTCTCAATCGTGTACAATTGGGCATTAATTAGTCGCAACTAGTCTCATACGGGTACTAATGGAGGTCAATTAGTCTCGACTCATCCCTTATGGGTACAATTGGAGATCAGTTAGTCCCCAACTCATCTCTAACGGATACTATTAAGGATTTAATGATATGTACCGCACTTCGTCAACGAAATTTCATGTGCGGCGTTGGCACACAGAGAGAGTATTCGCCTAACCAAAACTGAGCACCCCAGTTCGAATCTCTGCTGGCGAAAATTTTTATTTTTATTTTTTAAAAGTGACTAGTCGCTTTGTGTACCCGTTCGGGGTGAACAATTAGTCTCTTCATAGGACATGCTCGAACAAAAGCGAACAGTTCATTCCATATAAAGAGATCAAAAGTGGTATTAGTCGCATGCTCCTTTGCGATTGCTCCCGGAGTCGTCCCGGATTAGTCCCATTTTTTGCAGGGTATGTACACTTACATATACATACTCAGATGTGGACATTCAGATACGCTCGTTTTAAATTTTTGTATGAAACTACATTTTTTAAATACGAAATTTTTAAACGATAATCAAATATAATGTATTGATTTTTACTATTCATTATTTCCCTCAGTCTACGTGGGATTGCCACCTGTTTAAAAAATCTAGTTCATCAGGCCCTGGGGAATGGTAGCACGTACTGATAACCACTGCACTACTTTACTGTTAAAATATATGAGCTTCTAAGCGGGGAAATCGAACAATTCGTTAAAGGGGAAATTTCACAAGGGGTAAAAATGACGCTAAAAGGTAGCTAACGATTATTTAAATCCTGTGTTCCAAACATAACTTAAAGGTGGCCGCTGAGGCTGAGTGGTGCGTACTATCACTCCGTAGGGCCTGTGTTCGTTTACTGGTCCAGGTAACATTTAAATTATAAAAAGATTTTTCTAACGGCGTTCGCCCCTCGGCAGGAAATGGCAAACCTTCTTCTGCCAAGAAAAAGCTTCTCCAGATCGTTCGTATTAGCTGCTTGTAAGAATTTCACTTTATGGCAACGCTATCCAATTTTTAATGCAATGCATTTTTTACCCTTTCGACTCTGTAATGTAAATAAATGTATACACGTGGTAGATACATATGTATGTGCTTAAGTATACCTACTTATACTATGTACGTGGAACCAGGCATATAAGCCTCTTTTCTAGATAGGGAATGACATTTTTAACTTAAACGAAGATGCTTTCTCCGAATAATCCAATTTACTCACGTAGCTTGATTGTAAGAATTTTATGAAATGGAGGTTGCTTCCAGCCGAGCGGCAAATAGGTTATTTTCCAACCCAGCTCCACCTCTTTCGCTAAAAGTACCAATTTGGCGCATTGATAGCAGCTACAACTCTCCCCTTCATACCCCTTGGTTGATATGGTATCTAATCTTGTATCTAATAAGTATTTTCAATCAACTTTTATGAGTAAGCTGTAAAACCAAAATCAAGCACCGAAGCATACGTACCGGAACATTTACTCAGTTAACAAAACGCAATCACACATGCACAGACAATGTACTCTGATATAATCAAGTAGTAGAGGGAGGAGGCGTGGCATATGCGCCAATTACGCGGTTCATTCCAACTACAGACAACTTAATCCGTAAATTTTATAAAACGTCAGCAATAGTAGCAGCCGGAGTTAAGCAGAAGTACCCGGTTATAAAACCACTGATAATACGATTTGGAAAAGTTTAAAAGAATTGCATATAATCGTTTATGTATGTATTTGCACTTTGAGCAAAAGGTATATTATTTATCAATTCTTCATACAGCGACAAATTTACTTAATTTACTTAAATTTAATCAAACTAAATATATGTATATGCAAACAGTATAGTGGAGGATGGTTTCGTGCGCAGAAGTGGAAAACTTTTGACTGCCATTCACCTGGGAGTGGCCAGAAGCGATTCTTGTGCGTACGGTTCAAATCGCAGCTAACAACGTCCGGATATTTATATCCACGTATCCTCTGGGTAGCAACCAAACACCCGTTTGGGAGCGAGCTAAAGTGAGAAGGCGTAAAACTTCGCGTGCGCTGGGTTTGGGTCCCGCCACGTTAAAACCCCGCCCAATGAAAAGAAAAAAACAGCCTCGGATGAGACCCCGTTTTTCTGATGACCACCACGGCAAACGTATAAAGGACTATGATTTAAGGGTATGCACCTGGAATATCCGGACAATTAATGGGGAAGGTGTCTCTGCCCGGCTGGTTGATGTCCTCGGGAAGACAAAGGCTGACATCACCGCCATCCAAGAAATACGATGGACGGGGCAAGGAAAAGTAAGCGTGAAGCCTTGCGACGTCTACTACAGTTGCCACGTAAAGGAGCGCAAATTCGGTGTTGGATTCGTGGTAGGAGAGAGACTCCGTCGCCGAGTACTGGCGTTCACCTCGGTGGACGAACGGCTAGCCACAATCCGCATCAAAGCTAGATTCTTCAACATCTCGCTCATCTGCGCCCATGCCCCGACAGAAGAGAAGGATGAGGCGTCCAAGGATCTCTTCTATGAGCGCTTGGAACGTACATATGACCTCTGCCCCCCACACGATGTCAAAATCGTGCTTGGCGATTTTAATGCCAAGGTGGACAAGGAAGGGATCTTTGGCGCCACTGTCGGAAAATTCAGCCTCCACGACGAAACGTCCGATAACGGACTGAGGCTGATCGACTTCGCCGGGGCCCGAAATATGGTAATATGTAGTATTAGGTTCCAGCATAAGAACATCCACCAAGCTACATGGCTGTCTCCAGATCGAAAAACGAGAAACCAAATCGATCATGTTGTGATAGACGGATGGCATGCTTCAAGCGTTTTGGACGTACGTACACTCCGAGGGCCAAAATCGGCTCAGACCACTATCTTGTTGTAGCCAAGATACGCACCCGCCTCTGTGCAGCAAAAAATGTGCGCCCAACAATGCAAGGAAAGCTTAACGTCGAAAAGCTGCAATCACAACAGACGGCCAATTTATTCGCCACTCGACTCACACACCTGCTCTCTGAGAGCACTCTTCAACGATCCGACATACGCGAGCAGTGGAACCACATTTCCCGATTATTAAGTACCGCCGCCGAAGAAGTAGTTGGATTCCAGCGAGCCCGAAAGAACAACTGGTACGATGAGGAAGGAATGGTAGCAGCGCTGAAAGTAGTGAAGAAGACGAACCCGAGTCCCCAGTCGATGATGATGGAGTAGCTGTCCCACCGCCTGACTATGACGAGGTACGAATAGCGATTACGCGGCTGAAAAACAATAAAGCTGCTGGAGCTGACGGCCTGCCAGCCGAGCTATTCAAGTACGGCGGAGAGGAGCTGATCAGGTGCATGCATCGCTGGAATTTAAGTGTGCTCTGCCCAATCCACAAGAAAGGCGACCCCGCCATACGCGCCAACTACCCCGGAATCAGCCTTCTAAGCATAGGTTACAAGGTCTTATCGAGCGTATTGTGCGAAAGACTGAAGCCCACCCTCAACGAGCTGATTGGACCTTATCAGTGTGGCTTTAGGCCTGGAAAATCCACCATAGATCAGGTATTCACAATACGCAAAATGTTGGAAAAGACCCGCGAGAATAGGATCGACACACACCATCTATTTGTCGATTTCAAAGCCGCTTTCGACAGCACGAAGAGAAGTTGCCTTTATGCCGCGATGTCTGAATTTGGTATCCCCGCGAAACTAATACGGCTGTGTAAAATGACGTTGAGCAATACCACCAGCTCCGTCAGAATAGGGAAGGACCTCTCCGAGCCGTTTGATACCAAACGAGGTTTCAGACAAGGGGACTCCCTTTCGTGTGATTTCTTTAATCTGATGTTGGAGAAGATAATAAGAGCCGCAGAACTGAACCGCTCAGGCACAATACTTTATATGATCGTAAAATTGCTGGCGTATGCCGATGACATCGATATTATCGGTAAAAACAAGGGCTACGTCTGTTCTGCTTTCTCGGGATTGGATAGAGAAGCAAAGCGAATGGGTCTGGTGGTGAAAGAGGACAAAACGAAGTATCTCCTGTCATCACACAAACAGTCAGAGCATACGAGTCTTGGCACCCACGTCATTGTTGACAGTTACAAGTTTGAAAAAGTAGACGACTTCGTTTATTTGGGAACCAGCATTAACACCAATAATAATGTCAGCCTTGAAATCCAACGGAGAATCTCTCTTGCCAACAAGTGCTACTTTGGGCTGAGTAGGCAATTGAGAAGTAAAGTCCTCTCTCGTCGTACAAAGATCACACTCTATAAGTCACTCATCATGCCTGTGCTGGTGTATGGCGCGGAGGAATGGACAATGAAAGCATCTGATGAGGCGGCTCTTGGAGTTTTCGAGAGAAAGATTCTGCGAAAGATTTACGGACCTTTACGCGTTGGTGATGGCGAATATCGCAGACAAAGATATAGACATAGTGCAGCGAATTAAAATTCAGCGGCTCCGCTGGCTTGGCCATGTCGTTCGAATGGACAGAAACGCTCCTGCTCTGAAAATATTCAGTGCGGGCCGCGATGCTGGTAACAGAGGAAGAGGAAGGCCTCTTCTGCGTTGGAAAGACCAGGTGGAGAAGGACTTGGCTTCACTTGGCATTTCCAATTGGCGTCAGTTAGCACAGAAGAGAAATGACTGGCGTGCTGTTTTGGACTCGGCCAAAATCGCTTAGGCGGTTACAGCGCCAATTAAGAAGAAGAAGAAGAAACAGTAGTATATATTTTACTATTTCGGGATGAGTCAAAGAGCCCGGCCAAGTTAGACCATAGGGGATGCAATATTTCGTAAAAAGCTAAAAATTGAAACAAATATTTCGAACACTATTATAAATTAAATTCTAAATGTCCCCAACGATCCCACAGCTGTAGAAAAATTATTCAAAGTCAAAGGTCACATGAACAGCTTTTTTGGAATTCGCAGCCAAACGGTAAGTTTTGTCATAAAAATAGTTTAGACAAAAGTGTAGATCATGTCATTAACTATAAGAAGTGTTCTCTCTGAGATATAGTGTTAAAAAAATTAGTTCTCCATAATATGCACAATTTTTATTCTACGTACTTGTGAGGTATTGTACTTGGCGGGTTTTTATAATGTGGCTCCCCCGGTAGACTTATTGTAATCCTGTTAAACTAAATAACATTGTACGAAATAAAAATATTCAGCTGTTTAATAATTACACTAGTTTACAAGAAATCCTACCTGACCATCACTTCTTAGCTAGAATTTTCAGCCGAATTTGAATATGTAGTACAAATACCTAATTATATGAAACTAGAATAGTTTTTGAGAAATAGCTTATTTTCAGGGTTGTGAGATGTGATAACTTAACTGTATTTTTTTTTTTTTTTTTTTTTATACAGATAGCCGGCTGGTCTCAAATTCCTTTTTACATCTTTTATCTTATATGCAAACGCTATTTTGCAACCGGATTGGTAGTTTAAGAGCTAATCATTGGTTTATCGACAATTTGGGTAATTAAAAAAATTAAATAAATAAATTTACTTTCAGTACAAATATCAACATGAAAGAACTTCTTAGCCTTAAGTTTATGGCACGCCAAAGCAGGATTTTTATACAAAAAAATATCCTATCCTTACATCGAATAATAACTGTAGAAGTTAAAAGTAAAGGTAAATACAAAAAGGTTTTTTAAAAATGAATAAAGTCGGCCGCTGAGGATGCTAAAATTTTTAACGAAACGTTAGGTAAATAAGGGGAAATACGTGTTTTTTAGACCAGATCAGATTAGTCTGTAAAATTGAAAATTTTAACCAAAAACTGATAGAACTAAATTTCAAACATAAAAACGAAACTTCTATGTACACCATACTATGTACGGGAACAATCAGCTGTTTTTGAACGAAAAAATTGCTTGCGGAAAATTTTAAGAATTTTCTTTTCATTTAGTTAGTGTGTATGAATTTTCAACTATTTGCAAAAATCTGCAGGTAAAGTACAAACCAAGGTGAATGAATACAAGGTTGGAAGCGTAAAAATAAATTAATAAATAGAAAATATTACAGTGACGTGAAATTTTGCTTTCAACCGGACTAAATATTGATGTTGATAGATAACTCATAAGCCATGGCATATGAACGATATACGTTCTCACTCACGGAAATTATGTTTTTAACATTTTTCATATGATGTGACCAGCAGAATAGGCTGCAGGGCCGGATCGTGAGCTCGGTTTTAGGGGGGAAATAAGAATAAAAAATTTTGTACGCCCAAGTATGACAGACATTTTGTTTTATTATATATTGTTCATAAATGAATTATATTTTTACAAAACATATGTTTTGAGTCATACGTTTTTGAGAAAAATACACCGTAGTAATTTTAAAATTTCAAAATTACATTTCTCGACTGATAAATAAGATACTCAAGCTAACTCAACGGCACATAGTGTGCTTTTTTAACACTTCATGCCAATTAATCGTAGCGCTTTCGACAGAAGCAATATTTTGATATGAAGCAAAATGGCTTTGAAAGCTAATTTAATTGCCTTTCAAGGAAAAATATTGCCATTGAGCCACAATCACTCCTTGACCTTAAAAAAATTGGTCAGAAATAGTGTCCTTGGAAAAAAACAATGCAAAATCCAACGGATATATTAAACAAAACAACATTTTTTGGATTTTTTATTACACTTATATTATAGATTTTGAGACGAAAAACACGATTCCACTGTCTAAAAAACGAAAAAAATTTCAACCCCTCAATTTGAAAAATGCATATTGCATATATTGCATTTTTTTTTGCATACAGCTGTGCATTCTTCACACAATTTTTATCCCTCGAACAGCAAACCAGTTTTAGTTCTATTCAAGACCTTTAATTTAAGCCAAGGAAGAAGTCTCTAGGCCCTTTAGCTAAATTATTACGATTCTAAAGTTAAACTTCGAAATTTCATTCGATATTTTACGCATTTTTTTCTAATTTCGGAGTAAAAACTAGTACAGCAGTTTGGTTTAAAATTGTTATAGCTCTCAGAGGGCCTAGAGGCTTCTACCTTGGCTTTTTTTTTCGAATTTTGAACAGTGGAATCGTGTTGCGCGTCTAGTAAAATAAAAAATACATAAATTTTTTGTTTGGGAATAAATCCCGTGTATTTTGTATGTTTTTTTCGAAGAACACTACTTTTGACCAGTTTTTTTAAGGTTAAGGGGTAATTGTGGCTCAGTGGCCACAATTGAAAGGGATTTACTTTAGCTTTCAAAACCATTTTGTTTCGTATCAAAATGCTGCTTCTGTCGAAAGCGCTACGATTAATTCGTATGCAGTGTTCAAAAAACACACTGTGAAAGGACAAGAGATGCTTATAAAATGCTGTGGATATTTTTCAGATATGAGTCCAGCGACAAAATCTATAAGAAATGGCCAATTTCATATCAGATAGAAATTGCAATTAGCGCGAAATTGTTCCGGAAGTAGAATCACAATACCAGGAGTGTAATTGAAATTCTTAACCAAACTCGGATTTCTCGACCGACTCGGATTTGGGAGGGGAAATTTCCCCTGTTTACCCCCGCCCCGTAGATCCGGCCCTGATAGGCGGGCTGTAGGTATGTCATCTAGTTATAATGTGCTGTCAAAAGCACAGACCATCTGAAGTATGTTGACTTATACTTGCAACAATGCTATTTCAACATGGGCTGTGAGTAGTTTAATATTACATTTTCATTGGCCCCAAATGCGTGCTTTGAAATCAATCATTTGAAGGTGTTTACACTGCTTGATCGGCATTTGCTTTGACTTCTCATAAATTGAAAAGGGAAGACAAAAACAAAATGAATTTAGACTATATTTATTATACTTTTAACACATTTTGGACACAAAAAGGCAATTATTCTTTGATTTAACTAAAAATGTTTAAAGGTTATGTGCATGGGTGTCGCCAGGATCGAATTTACACATTCAGGTTTCTGGCATGCGGGAGACGATATGTACTTGCCAATTTGTTTTACAAAAATGATTTAAAAAGCTGACGTCTCGGTTGCTCAGCAAACCGGTTAATCTTTTCTGCAATTATTTCACAATGATCCTCTAAAACAAATTTTCGATGTATTCTTAAAATGCATAAAGGTAAATTTATTAAAACTAGTAGTAACCTCGAAATACGGACGAGTACTTAGCTCAAAATTTATTTAAAGAACTTCGTGGAAGACAACAATTAATCTTGTATTGCTAGGCACCTGATAACCCAGGATAATTTTTAAGTTCTTAAAAGACATTACTCTACTCTAAGCTTCGTGCAGTGGGCCATGAGAAAACCGTCATCTTTATGGTATAGTCGATCCTTTCACAATATCTGGTATAAGTCTTAATCTGAAACGCAATAGTCATTGAAAATTGGCACCCTTTATGGTGAAAAGCATTTAATATCACACTTTCAAACTAAAGCTTTCTTAACCCTAGAAGCCTAATCTATTTGGGAGTAACGTAAAGCCTTAACATACGCCGTAGTGTCTTATGTGCTTAAAAGATAACCTGTGAGCTAAAATATACTTAGTCCTGCCTTATTTTTTAAAGAATGTTGAAGTTGTGAGTTTGACTAATAATAAAACATAGTTTTATTAATAGAAACTATAACCAAATTTATTTAAAACAACAAAATAAAAAGTAAATTTTGTGTAAAAATTAAAAAAATACCCATTCCGTAGACGCCTCGCAGACGTAGATTAAACTTTTAGGGTTAACCCTTTCAGTACAAAAATTCAACCACTGGTTCTAAAAAATTTTAAATATGTAGATATGCCGGCTAATTTTGCATCGTTTATTTTAAAAATCACATACAAAAATGTGTAAAACTTTGAGGTTAGCGGTCATTCAGGGTCCTTTTTAATGGTCAGTGATATCCTAGGTGTTTAAAAAAGAAAGGGATCTCAGCTAGAGCTTAGCTAGATCCATGGCTAGTGAATATCTTGCACATGATTTAAAAGAAGATTTTGAAAAAAGATTTGCCGATTTGAAATCATTTAAATGTACGCTGGCATACTTCATAAACGCTTTTTTATGCTACATAATTGAGGATGCATTTACAATATCCGAAATACTTGTTTTTAAGAAAAGCAAAAGAAGAAACGTTGATGTTTTTGGTACAACGTATAACTGTGAGTCTTTGTACTCTACAATAAAATTCGTAAAGTAAAAATACCGTTCACAATTAGTTGCTTTTGCGTACCTGTTAATTATTGAAAGTTATACAAATTATCAGCTTTTTGTGCTCACGTACGCAAAAAACTTGCAAAGTTGGGAAATTGAGAGAGCAAAATGACATTTCATTTGATGGAAATCTGCTAGTTTCTGCTGGAAAAATTTTTGCAAAATTGCCTACAAGAAAACAGCTGATCAAGAACTGCTGGTTGGAATTTACGCAAATCCCTAAATTGAATTTGATGGTTCGGAGGTTAAAATAGTATAATGCGACTAATTAAACTTATAAGAAGTAAGTAATTATCCGGATTTACTCGGACTTAAATTGGATCAACTGCAGTTAATTCCCGGGTTAATCCGGATCAACGGTGCCGTCTGTTTATGCTTTAAGACTTCGAGATTTGTTTTCTTACGTTTAAAATTTTTTTTTATGTAAACAATATTTCTATCAGCTGTTCGTCTAATTTGCAAGTTTCTGCAAATTTTCTGTTCGCGTACTATTTTGGATATTTTTCTCTTGTGAGATAACAGATGACATTTCGCCGGAATTTCGCTGTTGGACATTTTTTACTGGAGATTTTAAACGAACGTACCTATTGACTATCCAACATTTAACAGAATTGTTACGAACGGCTTTAAGATTTTGAAAATCTCGCCAAAGGGATCTTTTGAATTTTCTTTGATATCTATCGTACGTACAATAGAATAATAATAAAATTAATTGAGGGATTCACAACGGTGTTGTAAGTGTCGTATTGTTGTATGTCGTAAACTCTAAAAACTTAAATAAATGGTTAGAGAACTTGAAACCACAACTAACTATTTTTCAACACTGCGAAAATGCATAATATGACTTTGATGGTACTCTCCCAACCCCTTTAATATATTTTTTTAGGTGTTTAAAGTTTACGACATACAACAATACGACACTTACGACACCGTTGTGAATACCCCAAATGTTTTTCATTTATAATAATAATTTTATTTAAAAATACAATTTTTGTTTTTCTTGTTCTTTTTTGTGGCTCTTTATAGCATTTAGAACTTATATGTGTGTGTATTTCGGCCTCGGCCTGGCCCACCCCTGCTATATACATTTTCATACAAGGCAGGATTAAAGAGTATTAAAAATATGCTGCAGAAACACAACAGCAAACAAAAGCTGAGCTAAGAAGAAATATGTTTGAGATGGAATGACATGGCATAGCAATGCATGAAATATTTGAAAATGACATTTTAATAGAAACGCTGGGAAGAAGTTAAGAAAATGTTTAAATTAATGTTTTGTTACCTACTTCACCGATTTGAAATCAGAAAACTATACCTTTCATGAGCATGAAATGGTATTATAACTTTGGTCCGATATTTGTAAGTACCAGAATAAGAAGAGATAGTCATGAAAATGTGTACTTATGTATGTGACCAAAACATCGAGTTGAGCCGACTTAGGCATATGGCAACCGACTTCAGTTGGGTGGCCTCTGGCTGAAATGGTTTTACAGATGTCAACTGCAAGCTGGCAACTGAGTTGCTATATTGGCAACTGCATTTTTGTGGTCGCTGCTGTAATAATCGAAGATTGTATACCTACATATAAGGTAAACTTCAAAGTCTGGGGGGCGGCTCGAGCCCCCCTCTGCCCCTACGTAGCGACGCCCATGGTTATGTGTAATACTACGTTCAAATTGACGAGCTAAACATGATAAATGGGCTTGAACCAGTTAAATGAACAAAACATGTTCCCAGACAAGTTCGTCGAAAACCAGTTCAGCGCAGAGTTGTATCAGAAAGCTTTCTGCTTCGACCAATCAGAAAGACCCAAAAGCTCTCATTTGACACGCCAAAAAAGAGGCCAAGGCGGTAATTAGTTATTTCCCATCAGGTCTCGTCGTACGCAGAGATAAATAGGGCGTATCTAACTAATCCGTACGCCTTAATATCATGAAGCAGACATTCGCATAAAACAAACTGAAACACAAAAACTTTATTATGAATATTTTTTTTCGCATTTTTATTGGTAATCAAACAACCGTCTAACTACAAATGTTCAATGTAGACGATTGTGTTTTCCAAAAAGCTCTTTTTCATTTAACAAGTTAAATGGGGCCAATTTGTACGTAATATTAATTAACAATTTGTATACACAAATTTCAAAGATTTATTAATTTCATTTTATTTGCTTTGATTTTGAATAATTCCAAATGTCAAAGACAAACAAAAGCTTTTGTGGAACTTTTGTTTCTGAGTGAGTTCAAGAAACCGGACGGCAATTGGAACGGATTTGCTTCGTGATTTTGTTTAAATGCGTAGAAATGCGTCATTTTGGAAATGCGAATTTGTATGGAGAAATGCGTGATTTGCCCTTGCATTTAAAATTTCTCGCCTAAATGACGCATTTGGGCTCAATGTAAATCTTATATCTATATATATAAAAATGTTGTGTTCGTATGTCACGGTCGTCAAAACTCGAGAACGGCTGAACCAATTTGCGTAATTTTTTTTTGTATTGTTCGGTATACTACCAGAATCAATCATGATACAAATATTTAAATGTAGTTTCCCTTCTTCTTTTTATCCGCCATTGCTCCCATTTGACGTAAACTGTGCTTTTGACGTTTTCTTTTAAATTGAAGCTACCATATTCTTTGAAGAAACTAAAAAAGGGTTTTTTACTTAAAAAAAAAAAATTTTTCCAAAATTATTTCAAGGAATATATTTTGAGCATAATTTTATAGCGAGCCTTTAATGGTTTATTTCTAAAATTAATTATAAAACGGAAGGCTAGTAAAATAGCTGCATATTTCGGGATGGCCACGTGCATGGTAAATTCACCAAGGTGTTGTTTGCTTGTTCCAACCACTTTTCGGCGGAAAATTTTTAGCCTCGGGACGGATGTGCCCAATATAAGTGAAACGCTGCACCAGCAGCAGTAGAGCGAGTAGTTTATCTGTCTATAAACTATAACAAGGAGCTCCAATAATTTGTAAATTTTTTTACCTCCCTCTAAGTTTACGTTTCCATAGTGCTTTCTAATACTGATAAGCTACTTTTTAACTATTCCTTTGTTCATATGTCCTCTAAAAGGGATCCAAATTAAAGCAACATACTAATATCTATAATAATATCTCATGGAACACTGCATATAATGCCAAATTTTTTTGCGGTAAAGTAATTTAAGGTATTTTAAATTAATACTAACTTATTAACAGCTATGCTAATATTATGAATTAAATAAATTTACCTTGCGTGTTGTTATTTTTTAATGCAAAAAAAATTCCTTTAAAAAATAATAAAATTTCCAAAACAAAAATTTGTTGAGGTGGCAGGCACAGTTATGTCAAAAAATGTCAAAGTGAAACTACCTTCTTTTTTTGTATAATGGAACCAACGATATCGCAAAAAAATGCAGGATTGACACCTATTTGAAAAATTTTAAACCCAATTATATTGATAAAATAAATAAATTATTACAATATGGGTATCAAATTAAAGAGGGTTAAAAAAGATAACTGCTGGAATTATTTTTGACGAGGGTTGCCACCTATTTGAAAATTTTAACTCAGTCAAATTGATGAAATAAATGAAATATTGTCATGTGTGTGTCAAACTAAAGAGTTTTAAGAAGGCTTACAGCCGAAAATATGTTTGAAGAGGGTTGCCACCTGTTTGTGAATTTATCTAAAGTACATCAATAAAATAAATGAAATATTACTATAGGGGTATCAAATTAACGAGGTTTAAGAAACATAACTGTGGGTAATATTATTGAGAAGGGTTGCCACCAGTTTTATAATTTTAACTTAGTTAAATTGGTAAAGTAAATGAAATATTGCTATGTGGGTATCTAACTACAGAGTTTTAAGAAGGCTTACAGTCGAAAATCTTTTAAAGGAGGGTTGCTACCTGTTAAAAAAATTAGCGCAATTTAATTGATAAACTAAATGATATATTACAATATAGATATTAAATTTAAGAGGTTTAAGAAAGATAACTGCTGGAAATATTTTTGAGTGAAATTACCAAATATTTGAAAATTTAAACTAAGTTATTTTGATAAAATAAATGAAATACGGTAATTTGGGTATCAAAGTTTAGATTTTTAAGAAGGCTTACAGCCGAAAATATTTTTGCGGAGGGTTGTCACCTGTTTGAAAATTTATCTCTATTTAATTGATATACATAGGTATAAATTAAAGAGGGGTAAAAAAGAAGACTTGTGGGAATACTTTTGAGGAGGGTTGCCACCTATTTGAAAATTTAAACTCAGTTTAATTGATTAAATGAAATATGGCAATGTGGGTATCAAACAAAAGAATTTTTAAAAGACCTACACCTGAAAATATGTTTAAAGAGCGTTGCGGCCTATTCGAAAATTTAACTCAATTAAATTGGTAAAATAAATGAAATGTTACAATATAGGTACCAAACTAAAGGCTTTTAAGAAATCCTGATTTAGAAATATTTTCAACAGGATTATGCCCTATCTACAAGTAAAGACTGCAAATATTGGAGCTAAATAAAATATTACATAAATGGTTCCAAACGAAAAGTGTTAGGAAACAGACTTTTTTTATGTTTCCACTTATCCAAAAGCCGAACAGTTTAAATGAAGAAAGAATTTACAAAATCTTATCAAACGAAGTGATCATATTACACCGTGCGACAAAAACCAAAAATGTTTAAAACACACAAAAAAAATCAATATATTCACAAACTAGGAGCCAAATATAGTATAACTGCGTTTTTAACTTTTCTCTCTGACGTCTGGAATTTTTAAAGGACTTTGAAATTTCCAGGATATGATTGAATAAAAAAATTATTTAAAAGATTTGGCGTATTGTAGAGAAACAATATCGGTATTAGTTAAAAGGAAAAGTTCTGTAGAATTAAAAAAAAAAAGAAATTTTTTGTTGCACCAGCGCGAATAAATGTTGAAACTGTCCTTTAAAACTTTATCCTTGAATATCCTTGGAAATTTCCACTATTTATTTTTGAAAAAAATATATGTCAAGGACTAATATGTAAACTACCACATCCTCGAATTTCGTCCTTCCAACTGTATTAGTTTTAGATTAAAAAAATTTACACTTCTCTTTATAAGATATTGATAGTTACAATATACATAAATGAAGACACTACATCATTACATTGTAGAGCACTGCGCTGCATATTGAACCAAACCATTTTTTTAAGAGATTGAGTCATAGGTAAAAAAGTAATTTCTCCGTTTTTCGAAGTTAGCCTCCGAAATCGAGATATGGGCCTTCGAAGTTCGAAATAAGACCTTTGGTAAAAATAATTTTTTATTATTATATGTAAATAACTAAAAAACTAAAAATACAGTCGTAGACCCCCTGCTACTCTTATTTAAATGGTTTATAACTATATTCAACAATATATATTGAGCTCGAGGCCGTTTAAATGAAAATTTATTGTGGAAAAGCAACAATAATTTGAAAAAATGGTAGAAGTGATAGCTATTTCGGAAATCACCACATTTCCTCATCAGAGTTCTTTCAATAGGATTCGAACCGACGATGCCACTGACTAGCCAGTTGCCTATGCACCGTGCTAAGTACGCCTTGTAAATTATCGTTTGCTTATTTCCACTATTTTCATTTTTGTTATGCCAACACAATCATGCGCAGCTATTCCGCTGCAATTCAAACGAATTTCATTTAAACGGCCTCGAGCTCAATATAAATTGTTGAATATAATTGTTATAAGGCTAGGGACGTCCGGAAACCATCAAAGTATCGATACCTACTCAAATGAGTTTACTCAAATCCCTATTTCGATACTACTTATATGAGTGATTCGAATGTATCGATACCTACTTATATCGATAACTTTTCATCCTTTTATATGCAACAAGGCGAAAGTAATTTTCAGGCGTTATCTGTGACATACCTTTTGCGACACCTGAGTGGTAGATCGACCTATCTCGGCATCCAGTTTGAAAGCGCCCTATCTGAGAAAACTTTTCAAAAGCACCCTATTCCAGAATTTGATTGAAAAACGCCTTATATCAGAAAACTTTTCAAGACCACCCTCTTTCAGAACTCGGTACAAAAACGCCCTATCTCAGCTGCCGATTCAAAGCGCCCTATCTCAATTATTTTCAATATATTTTCAGTTGTGGTATCGATATGTTTATTTGATCATTAGTAACATTAGAAGTAATACGATTACTTAGACAAAAAATTAAACCTTTGAAAGGTTCCCACAAAACGTTACGGCTACAAAGCATTGCTTGAACTTTGTAAAAATATATCCCCTCTTTAGATTTTGGCGGTGCCATTGCTTAGATCAATTATTTTTCATAAAAGCGAAGCAATTATTTTCCATAGAAAATATATGACCGAAAGATATGGCACTTCCTCAAATCGATTCGATACAAGTACTTTTATTTCGATACTAAGTAGGTATCGATAAAACGATTCAAGTAAAAAAAAGTAGTTGGTATTGAAACAAAAGTATCGAGTACATACTCGTATTTATTTATATCGGAACATCCCTATATAAGGCCAAAAAAATAACAAAAACAAATAACTTAAGGACGAGCACACCTAAAAGTTAAACATTCTAAAAAAAAATTTAAAAATAGAATTATTAGCAAAAACCAACAATACCAACAACCACATGATCAAGTGAATTGCAGCGGAATAGCTGCGCTTGATTGTGTTGGCATAACAAAAATGAAAATAGTGGAAATAAGCAAACGATAATTTACAAGGCGTACTTAGCACGGTGCATAGCCAACTGGCTGAGTCAGTGGGATCGTCGGTTCGAATCCTACTGAAAGAATTCTGATGAGGAAATGTGGTGATTTCCGAAATAGCTATCACTTCTACCATTTTTTCAAATTATTGTTGCTTTTCCACAATAAATTTTCATTTAAACGGCCTCGAGCTCAATATAAATTGTTGAATATAATTGTTATAAGGCCAAAAAAATAACAAAAACAAATGGTCTATAACTTTTTTTTGCAAACTTATATTACAGGTGTTATAGGGGGGCAAAGTTCGTCTTCGAAAAATTAAAAATCGTATATTTCAAACAACTTTGAACTGATTTTTAAAAAGTTGATATCATTGTAAAAGTGATTAGACCCCCTTCTTCTCTTCTAGAATGCATATTTGTATACTTTGTATGTAAAAATTTGAGAAAAAATATTTAAAAGGAAAAAATACCTTTTTTTATAAAAAAAAGTATTTTAAACAAACAAATTACTAAGCGATTTTTAAAAAAATTGATGTTGTTGTTAACGCGTTAACGCAATAAAATATTATTTCTTCTGATATGCGTATTTGTATATTGCGTATATAAAAATTTGAGAGAAAAACACTTAAAAGGACAAAATACTTTTTCCTATAAAAAAAAGAATAGATTAGTAATGAAATTACCAACCGATTTTTAAGAGTTCGGTATCGTTGTAAAGGCGATTGAACCCCCTTTCTTCAAGTGGGCATATTTGTATACTTCGTGCATAAAAATTTCAGAAAAAACACTTGTAAACAAAAAATATTTTTTTTATAAAGAAAAATATTTTAAACAAAGAAACTACTAACCGATTTTTAAAAATTGGTATCATTGTAAAGGCTACCAAAAAACTTATATGTACTTTCTTAAACCCAAAAATTTCGTTTTAAATACACAAAAAAAAATATAATTAAAAACGTTTTTTCCCTCTATATAAACTCTTGTCCCCTAGATGAAAGGCTACGCCCTTGTATACAAAACAATTTAAGTATTTAAACCGTAGGTATACCATACGGTCAGTTTGTTCTTTTGGAGTGCATACATGGTTCTATAATAATGATTCCAGTATCTTTATTTATGTATATTTTAACTCTCAATATCTTATAAAGAGAAGTGTAAATTCATTCATTATTCAAGGATAAAGTTTTAAAAGATATATTAATTAATTAGCGATATATTTTTCGTGTGTAAAATTGACTGTCGTGTTATCAACGAAGAGTTTGTATACAAATTTCGCAATGAAAAATAATAATAAAAAACTACTGATACAAATGAA
>NW_023458558.1:82684012-82685264 GCF_013731165.1 Rhagoletis pomonella | reverse complement strand
TTGTCAATTTCACGCAAATAAAGTGCAATTTATGGAACTTTTAAAAGTTTATTTATTTATTGCATACTGTACATAAAGCTTGCATAAATTTATTTTAAAGAGCATGTTATCCGAAGCGAATTTTCAGTATTTTCTGGTGATATATCTTTAGAAGTACCTCCCCTCCCGCCATTAGTAAGTAGTGCGTATGTATGGAACCATGAAGCCTAAAGTTACATAACCGGCGCACATAAATATAGTTTTTTCATCTTTCCGAAAACTACCGTTACAGGGTAAGAGGGGTAGTTTGACCCCCATTTCAAATATCTTCGATAACATGTTCAGGTAGACCAGAGGTTCCTAAACTTTATACTTCTCGTAAAACCCTTTCAAAACTTTACTGGTTTCGGTTGACCCTCTGCTGTGCCATTTCTGACATATTCCCAAAGCTCGTCAAAAAATGTGAAGATTAGTTCTACCGTTGTAAATTTGCATCGCGGGTGAGTTCTAGAACTAAATTCGGAGTGGCAAAAATAAAAATAAAATATTTTCTTGTATTCTATTTATTAAAATAAATTGCAAGTTTTTAAAAACAGACCTCGTAAAGCCATCAAAGTACTCTCTCGCCCTGAGGAGCTATATTTTTTAAGAGCACTCCGATCTCTAGCGTTACTTACATTCTCTTCACCATAAACTCCTCACATGTTCGGCTCACTCTTGAAGTTGCATGTGGCGTATTTGTAAACAGTTTATTTGTGATGATCGCATCATTTTTATTTTAATCGCGCAAAGTTTTAAAGTGAAGGGAAAAATATACATATTTATCACTCACATTTTTAAAACACGAAACTTGAAACAACAAAACGGCAAAACTTTTTACGCCAAACTGTAAATTCAGAAACTGGCAATAGGGAAAAGACCGAATCTACGCAAGTGTTCCACTGTCTCATCCTCTTCAAGTCTGAATGGGAAAATGGAGTTTATTAGATTATTTGTAATGAAAATTTTATTAGAAATGTTAAAATATAGCTATTAAAAAATTTACAAAATTAATTTTTCTCTTTTTAACCAACTTCAAAAAAGGAGGAGGTTATCAATTCATCGGAATATTTTTTTATATATCGCTAGCTTAGAGTGAAAAGTTGCTAAGTCCATTTTTTATGAAAACTCATATTTTGATATGCGAGGCTAGAGAAATGGAATACGCATGTTTCGAAAATTATAAAGGTACTTGTTTTATTTTTTCCTCTTCATAAGCAATAAAAGGAAAATT
>NW_023458558.1:82680836-82683912 GCF_013731165.1 Rhagoletis pomonella | reverse complement strand
TTTTTTCAGCTACAAATTCAAAACCATAAGTCACATGAAATTGCAATTTGGTACGCAGACGAATCTATACATGAGTTTGTAAAAACGGGCGTGGAACACTCCACAGGCGTGGACCTTTTTATCAGCTATAATTTCGGAAATATGAGTCCCAAGAACTTGAAATTTGGTATGCGGGCATATCTATGGTAGGCGCTTATAGTAAGGTATATATAAATGAGTTTATAAAAAGGGGCGGTGCACGTGGAGTATTTTACCAACTATAACTGCGGAACCATAAGTCACATCAACTTAAAATTTGGAGTGAAGACATATATACAGCAGGGGCCTATAGTAAGGTATATATATAAATGATGATTTTTTAAAAGGGGGCGTGGCACATCCCATAGCCGTGGAAATTTTTATCAGCTATAACTTCGGAACCATATGTCACATGAAATTGAAATTTAGTATGTAGACGTATCTACGGTAGACGCTTATAGTAAGGTATATATAAATGAGTTTTTGAAAGGGGCGTGGCACATTCCACAGGCGTGAAATATGATGAACTTTGGTATGAATACATATCCATGGTAGGTGCTTATAGTAAAGTTTGTATACATGAGTTTGTAAAAGGGAACGTGGAGCATAGGCGTGGAATTTTTAATCAGCCATAAATTGGGAACAATAATTCACATGAACTGGAAATTTGGTATGCAGACATACATATATATGGGAGTTGTTTAGAGTAAAGTATATATAAATGAGTTTTTAAAAGGGGGATACATATGTATGTATTCATCAATTATGTATATCACTCGGATATCTGTCTTATAGTCTTTAGACCATTTCGGGGGAAATTTCCAGTGGAAATTCCCAGCACTGCTACAATTTAGGAAAACAGCTGCAAAAACTGTGCGAGTTCGTTTGACAACCTAAATTGTTTGTTTTGGAATTTGAATTTGTTTGCTTTTAATAAATCTATAATAAATCTATCTGTAAAAGGCACATTTTTGTACCTTCTGTGTGGAAGGTTCTTTGATTTAAATAAATTTGAAATTTTTTGTTGTTGTTGCCGAAAAATGAAGAAAGCTGAGACGTCACGATTTCACAATTTCACAGAGTTTTCCGTATATTGAATGTCACTAAACTACTAAACGGCTGGACCGATTTCGTTCATATTTAGAACATATTTCAGCACTTTGAAGGGAAATATTTCGGCTAAAAATTTAATCGCTAGGTGGTGTTGGGGTCGGGATATTCATAAAAATTTTATTTACTTGCTGATTTGGCTCGTATTTAGAAAACAATTTAGCCAATTTAAAAGAAATATTTGGACTTACACGATAGGTGGCCCTGTGGCCGTGCCATCCCCAAAAATTATTTTACGCTAAGGGCCAAATTCACAGTGCGTAGTTAACCACTGATAAGAGTTTAACTATTGATTTTCATATTCACAACGCTCAGTTAACAAAAGTTTAAACCAGCATGTCCACATAGTTAAACTCTTGTGAAATAAATTTTTTTTTTTGTGGAACGAATTTCAAATTTGAATAGAAAAGTCTTGATTTTTCGAATTTGTATATTTTCAGGCGATATAAATTTCCGTAGATATCTATGTAACTCTGAATATACCCAACGGGGCCAGAAGCGCTCCATTAGTTCTATTGGAGCGCTCCATATTCAGCAGCAAGCGCTCCCTTCCTAATTTCATACTTCATTGTATTTTAACATTGTGTGTCATTAGAAAGAAGCGCTCCCTTGCTGCTCCCAAAGAAGCTCTTGGTAAGCGCTTCAACTAAAGCATTTAAAAAGCGATGCATGCAAATTTTAATTTTTATATTACATTTTTGTCTAAATAAATAATGGTTATTGTAAACAGTTGAAGGCTTTATTAAGTGTACTTATTGTTTTTCTTTTCTATACATACGAAAATACATACATACATATACATAAATTAACTATTTTTCAAAAGAAAATATTTTATGTTATTACTCAATGTGATATTTATTTCTGAGCATTGCTAGAAATTTAAAAATTTATTTTTAACCGACTTCCAAAAAAGGAGGAGGTTATCAGTTCGTCGGAATATTTTTTATTTTATTTTTTTTTTTGATGTATGTTACCGCATAACTTTGCACCACGTCAACCGATTTCAATAATTCTTTTTGCAACGGAAAGGTAGTGCCTCACTCATACTAATTTGTTTTACATCCGATCATTGGATCATGAAATATATAGATATATATATATTTTTTTTAAGTCGGTTTTTTTTTTGCTAAAAATTACTTGTTTACTTTGCTTTTGTACTGCTCCCTAATTGCTCCTTTGGGGAGCAGCTAACTTTCAGGCCCGTTGGGTAAATTCATAGTTAAACTCGTGTTAGTGGTTAAGTTACCAAACGTTTAACTAAGCACTGTGAATCCGGGCCTAAGAGAAGGATATATCTACTATATATTTGTGGAAGTATGTATGTATGTATGTGCCAGGTTGCAGCCTAAACGGATGGACAGAATCGAACAAAATTTTGACGAGTATTGCCATGCCACCTGGCCCTATAATAGGGTAAAAAATTGGGATTCGACAAAGGGGCGTGGCACATCCCATAGGCGTGAAATTTTGAATCAGCCATAACTTCGAAACTATAAGTCACATGAACTTGAAATTTGGTATACAGTCATATATATGGTAGGCGCTTATAGTATGGTATAAATAAATGAGTTTGTAGAAGTGGGCGTGGCACATCCAATAGGCTTGGAATATTTTATCAGCTATAAATCCGAAACAATAAGTCATATGAACTTGAAATTTGTTATTCAGTCATACATAGTGTGACCACTTTTCCAAAAACTCATTTACGTACACAAAAGATTGTAGCAACACAAAATTTTAAAGAAAAATTTTGGAAACGGTTTTATTGCTGTTTATTAGTCGATATCCAAACACATTTTCGACGTACAAACTTCAGCATATTTATCTGCGAATTGAGAAATATTTAGGTACATACATACATTCAAAGCTGAAATAGTGCAATTGCTGCTAAATTACAAAAGTGTCGGCCTATGTATTCAATTCATTGATCTTGAGTAGTTTTCCTGAA
>NW_023458558.1:82677015-82680736 GCF_013731165.1 Rhagoletis pomonella | reverse complement strand
GTTTTAATAAAGAATGGTTATTGTAAACCAGTTGAAGGCTTATTAAGTGTACTTATTGTTTTTCTTTACTATATATATGAAAATACATGCATACATATACATAAATTAACTATTTTTCAAAAGAAAATATTTTATGTTATTCCTCGAAATGATATTTATTTCTGATCATTGCTAGAAATTTAAAAATTTACTTTTACTTTGCTTTTGTACTGCTCCCTCCTTGCTCCTTTGGGGAGCAGCTAACTTTCAGTCCCGTTGGGTTGAAGTGAAATCACAATACATCTACAAAATTTATATGTACACTAAGATTTTTGATGTGTATACATCTTTTGTTTCGGTAGGGGTAAAATTTGCGAAGCTGTAACGCATATCCCAGCACAAAATTTCGAAGGGCTTAGCATGCGTATTTCAGCATAAAATTTTTATTTTCATTAGAAGCACCCTCTGTTGCTTGCCAAATGGTTGCATACATTACATATGCATAGTAAGAGGAAATGCGCTACAATTGATTATTAGCCGTCATCGATTCGCCTTCAGTTAGCAAGTGGCGAAAGGAACGAACTCAATGAGGTACAACCAAACTTGCTATCGTCTATCCGTGCTAGCTAACTTTGTTGTTGCTTTCACATGCAAAATTTTTCTTTAAGCGACCGGAACTCCAACATAGCGAGCGAGAAGTGGCGAATCGACGACGGCATGGCATCCTATGACACCCACAATGCACAAGATACTAATTCCTTATTAACAATAGGACAATTATCGGCGAGGCTCAAGAGGCCCACAACAAACACTACCGAGAAAATTATTCCCGGAAGTTTTCTCGTGAAGTATGTAACCGTGACATATATAACCGGCTGTTGATGAGCTCGGACTCGTTTTTAAGCAGTATTTCGGTTCATGACCAAAAAAAGAAAAAATATCAAATCGTGTTCCCCAGACACAATAAAGCTGCTGTTACCCTCTAAATCCGTTGTCAAAGATGTGCCTAAGGAATAGTTTGAGGCCAGCGAAGATTCTGAAAGCGAAAACTAATTAACCAATGATAGTGTACACACATTTTTTAAATAAAGGTAGTCAATATATTTAAATAGTAAATTATTTGCTAATATATATATTTTATTAATATAACCTATCTGTAATACAAATTATTTCAATTTTACATTTGATAAACAATTTTGAGTAGATAGAGGCAATAAAATATTTTTTGCCGCATAAAACTTGAAAATCTACCTATATGCGGTGTTTCCAAGATATTTTAACGCCCTTGAGTCACAAGTATATTTTATCAATCATACCTATAATGTCATGTATTAAAAGAATTAAAAATGAAAATGAATAAAAAAATTAAATCAGCAAAATGAATAAAATTAAGTGAAATTAATGTTTAATTTCTAACCTAACCCACATTTGTATGTGTGTAACTGAATCGCCTTTATATATAAAAATATTATCCTAATTTTCGAGCTTGACTCCCTAATCCGTTATTAGAAAAAGAGATTAGCCATGCAAAATTATAATTAAAAATATCTCAGATTAAACCGATAACTTTTTGGTGTCCAACCCAGTTTTATCGATTATACTTGCGAATAAGAGGAGGAATGTCAAATGTTAAAGTAAAAAAAAATTGAAGCTAGTAAGGAAAATAGGTTTATAAAGGTATTTTTAATAACTGAACACGCATGTTTATGTGTAATGTCAATTTTTGCACATATCGCCACAGAGGGGAAGACATCAAGCATGCATTGATCTCATCTGCCGGTGTTGATCGTGGAATCACGGGAAATGTTTGTCGAAAGTCACCTGGCAATAATACCAAAGCACTACCAAAAAGCTGCTGATTTCCACGTAAATCCTGCATTGTGTTGATTCTTCAAAGTCCAAAATAGAAAGACCGAATACCAATGTACACCACCTATTCGATAATACGATTAAATGACAGATATGTTGTGTTGTGGTGACTTTCATTCCATTGGCTCTACAAAATCCCTATTGAAAAACTTGCAGCCATGTTTATACTTGACTTAATTTATCCGAAGAAAAAATAAAAACAGCACATTATAGCAACAATTTTCCACTACGTTTTGAAACTCTTCGTACGAAATGATGCAACAAATTTGTGAAAAATTATTGAAATAAATTCAATTGATTATTATATTGATTTATTTGAGCTCAAAGCCGGGTTGAAATAAAATAATCTGTTTTTGCTGTTTTTAAATAGTATATGTTTAAAAAAAAATCAAGTACTAATTGAAAATTATGTTGCTGCCATGTTTATACTTGACTTAATTTATCCGAAGAAAAAATAAACTCAGCACATCATAGCAAGAATTTTTCACTATGTTTTAGATTTTTCATGTATCTGCGTGGTTCACGTGACAGACATAAACTGTCATATATCATGAACCGCTGGACCGAATTCGGGCACACTTCACATAACCCATCTGCATGATAGTCCGAATATACCGTTTTAATTTAGTATAATTCGTGCACTTATTTTTTTATTTAAGATGGGGAGTTATTTCATATGTCTCTATACCAATTCCATAATCTACCACAAATATTTCAAGATGAAAATTTTTGTTAGTATGGGTGGTGCCATGCCCCCTTCTCCGAATTCGGGGAAACTTAACACAAACAATCTGCATAATAGCCCGACTATGCCATATAAATTTGGTTGAAATCTTGCACTTTTTTTATATACAAGATGGGAGGTGTCAGGCCCTCTTTTCCAATACCGCCCATTTTTCTCCATGAGTATGGAATTATTTGATATACCTCTATACCAATTTCCAGTATTCTCCCGCAAATAATTCAAGAGATATACAACATAAAAATTTTAGTTAGTATGGGAGGTGCCACACCCCCTTTTACGAATTCGAGCAAACTTCACATAAACCATCTGGATGATAGCCTGAATATGCCGTATAAATTTGGTTGAATTCGGTGAAGCCGTTATCAAAAACGTGTACTTATTTTTATACACAAGATACATATGCCACGCCCCTTTTTCCAAATTTGAGCAAACTCCACATAAAATATCTGCATGATGGCCCGAATATGCTTTATGAATTTGGTTGAATTCGGTTAAGCCGTTCTCAAGTTATAAGCTAACTCACTAATTTTATATATAAAATACAGGCGCCACGCCCCCTTTTCCGAATTCAAGCAAACTTCACATAAACCATCTGCGTGATAGCCCGAATATGCCGCATAAATTTGGTTGAATTCGGTGAAGCCGTTCTAAAGTAATATGGTCACAACAAAAACGTTCTTTTATTTTTATATTTTAGTTAGTATGGGTGATGCCACGCTCCCTTTTCCGAATTCGGAAAAACTTCGCATAAACCATCTGCATGATAGATCGAATATGTCACATAAATTTGGTTGAATTCGGTGCAGCCGTTCTCAAGTTATTTCAGTTAAAATATATTTAAATGGCCTAATATGTGTTGCAAAAAAAAGTGACCACGGTGGCACAGAGAAGAAGTTTAACTTTTCCTCGAGTTGTGTGAATAACAAGCACAACCAATTTGACAGCTAACGAGCTTTGATTGAGATTATATTTATATGTAAACGTACTTTTATGCTTTGCCGTTCGCATATGTATACACATCAAATTTCATGAGTACCTAGTACTCACGCCTTTTTTTTGTAATTTAAATGAAGCTAAAAAGTACAAGTTTATTTTTATTGTACGATTAGTGAATGAAAATTGTTAGCA
>NW_023458558.1:82672410-82676915 GCF_013731165.1 Rhagoletis pomonella | reverse complement strand
GCACCTACCATTGATATGTCTGCATACCAAATTTCAAGTTCGAGTGATTTGTGGTTCCGAAGTTAAAGCAGACAAAGAATTCCACGCCTATGGGATATGCTACGCCCTCTTTTACAAACTTGTTTATATATACCCTCGTATAAGCACATACCATTGATATGTCTGCGTACCAAATTTCATGTTCGTGTGACTTATGGTTCCGAACTTATAGCTAATAAAATATTCCACGCCAATGGGATATGTAACGCCCCCTTTTACAAACTCATTTATACATACCCTCCTAAAAGCACCTACCATCGAAATGTCTGCGTACCAAATTTCGAGTTCGTGTGATTTGTGGTTCCGAAGTAATAGGGAATTCTTTCCCGCCTATGGGATGTGCCACGACCCCTTTTACAAATTCCTTTATATAGCACATCTGCTACGAAACTGCTGGCAACTGTTGAACCCAACAATTACGTCTTAGAAACCAAGGCATATTTAACAAGGTAGAAGTGACAACTAGCTCGAACTCTCTTGTAGCTAGTTATAATGTCAACAAACTGTAAACAAACAAAAATAACCCTATGAGGTGCGCGTGCTATGTTTGCTACAAATTAGCATCAATTGAACCTCATTATGGTGAAATTATACCAGGTGTAGTAATAAGAGCGAGATGAAAGATTTGACCCTATCTTATTTGAAAATTTGTTTTTAAAAATGTGTATAAGATAGCCGCATGTCAGGAATATAAAGCGAGAATGCTTTTTTATTACTTCACCTGCTTATAATTTCATACATATGTATGTACGTATACTAATTTTAAGGATTACTTCAATATTACCTTCAAAGAATTTTAGCGGCATTCGCATCTTATATGCACATATATGTAGATATGGACAGAAAATAATACCCCATGAAGGAAACCATGTCATTAAATGAAATAAATGTTTTATGAAACTGTTTTAAACATTTTTTTGTTTTTATTCGCCCAATGTTTTTGCGCGAGAAGGCATGCCCCTGTTGCGCACTTTCGCTACAATTATCTAGGTTCTTTGCCACTAGGTCGCTATCATTTCTTAACTGTATTTTTCACAAATATGTATGCAAAGACTCCCATTGCTAACAATTTTCATTCACTAATCGTACAATAAAAATAAACTTGTAATTTTTAGCTTCATTTAAATTACAAAAAAATCTTAGTGTACTGTAGTGTAACAGTAGGTTTGTGGCACGGTCGAGTGGCACATCGGCATGCTGGTGGTTCCTGGCAGAGCTCATCGGTTGGGGTGGGTCTTTGCACACTCGCCTTGCCTACGCTACACTAACAAATAAAGTTCATGCCGAATAATTTATAAAGAAATACGCAAAAAAAAGATAAAAAAAAAACTCGATGACAAAAAGATAGCAGAAAACGCAAGGTCCAGTCCTGTCAGTCAGTCTACCCACCCTCTTCGGCGTCCAGTCGACGCGAAACCATGGGCGTTGTGTTGACTCCTCTGACCTTACAACGCCCTTTAACCTGACTAAGTTCGTTCGTCAGTCATCCCGTCCTCCTATGTCAATCAGTCCTATTGTCCGTCATTACCCTATGTCCCCTGCTGCGCGCGAGCGCAACACACACACACCAAAATTAATAAATTAGAGCCTCATTTCCATCATAACACTCTCATCCGAACTTCATATTTTTCTTCCTTTATTAACAATTCAGTCTTAGATACAAAGCCCTGAGCTCAACTTAAATTAAACGACCCTCGTATCACTAAAATTTCCTTTCCTGAGAATAAGGCACAAATATCCAATTGCTATTTATATATGTACACAAGTATCCATTCATAAGCATATGTACATACTTAGACAGGTATTATTAACAATATATGTAAATCAACTAATTCAAAAAAATAAAAAAAAATAAACGAAGGTCCCCAGAAGGGACCCTAAACTTATCCCTGCATAAAAAAACAACAACAATCTTGCTAAAACTAAAAAAAAAACCTTACATACGTATATTCATAAGTTCTCTTATATATAAAATTACTAGCCTAGGGTGTCGGTACTAGGAATAGTATCGCTAGTACGGCGGATCACCCGATAGTAATCGCGGAAAGTTATTAAATGTGCAAAAAAAAGGTGTTTAAAAGTGAAATACAAATTTTTTTTTTATAAGCGCAAAGAAACCAAAGTGAGCTTAAAATTACGTGATTCGGTATAAAGAAAGTAGAGTCAAATCATGAATTCAAAATTCACTTCTTTTTGAAAACCATAAAAAGTTATTACACGTGGGTAAAGGAAACCACAAAAGGAAAATCAAGTAAATGCGGAAAACGTGAACTAAAGCTTATGTAAGTTTCTTTGGCCCTTTTTGAATTAAAGAAAAACGAAACTTGATTTTAGTTATTCAAACCAATAAAATGGAAGTTACAAAAAAACAAGTAAGAGCAGCGCTGTCTTCGGCTATGCCGAAGGCTTCATACCTTTCATGAACATCTGCAAATTTTAGTTTGACAGATTACTGATTTTGAATACATCTGCATACATCGATAGAGGAGTTACATACTTATATAAAAAATCGCCTCTAAACAATCAGAAGTATGGAGGATATACTTTATATGGCACCAATCTAAGTGATTTTCACTGCTATGTGATCGGTATGTAGACCGATAACACAATTTATTGGGTTTAGTTTCCTACATAAAGGAGATATATCGCAAAAACTGGTATCTGAACAATCAGTGCTATAGGAGATAAAGCTTATACAGCATAGATTTTGACGATTTTCTCAGTAGACTTTGTATTATTATTTATAAAATATCTTACGAAATTTATCGGTTTTAGCTGTTCAAATAAAGGAGTTTTACAGTAAAATCCCATATCTGAACAATCAGATGCATGGAACATATATGTTGTAGTCACCCGATCCTTGTTATTTTCACTGTAAGTATTCTGTTTATAATGAGTGAAAATAGTGCGAAATTTCATGTTCCTAGCTGCATAAATGGAGGAGATATGATAAAAGACCTCATATCTGAACAATCAGTTGTATGGGGGCTGCAGGTTATAGTGACCCGATCTTCGTTATTTTCACTGTAAGGCTTCTGCTGATAATGAGTGAAAGCAGCGCGAAATTTCATGGTCCTAGCTACATAAATGGATGAATTATAACGAAAAATCTCATATCTGAACAATCAGCTGTATGGGAGCTATAGGTTATAGTTATCCGATCTTTTTAATTTTCACTGTAAGTTTTCTGTTGATAATTATTGAAAACACTGCGGAATTTCCTGTTCCCAGCTATATAAATGGAGGAGTTATAACGAAAAATTTTATATCTGAACAATCAGTTGTATGGGAGCTATATGTTATAGTGACCCGATCTTTTTAGTTTTCAACATTCTGTTGATAATGGGTGCAAGTGCTGCGAAATTTCATGTTCGTAGCTGCATAAATGGAGAAGTTATAACGAAAAATCTCATATCTGAACAATCAGTTGTATGGGAGCTATATGTTATAGTGGTCCGATTCTTCCGGTTCCGACAAATGAATAATACATTATAAAAATACACCCACTTACCAAATTTGATCCGGATATCTCGAAAACTGAGAGACTAGATTGCATACAAACAGACGGACAGACGGACATGGATAAATCAACTCAGCTCGACGTTCTGATCATATAAGTATACATTTTAATGGGTCTATCTCTTTTTGTTCTGGTACTTACAAACATCGGACCAAAGTAATAATACCATTTCATGCTCATGAAAGGTATAAAATATATATATATATATATGCCAATACTTTTTATAAAACAAATTCAAAGCAAATCAAATCAATAAAGAAAATTGATAATTGATCGGCCAAAGCGTGCAAAAATAAAAAAAATAGGAAACCGCTACTAAACTAATAAATTCCAGTAAAAAAAGACGTGATAAACTGTATGAAAAAAGAGAAATGTGATAAACTGAGTAAAAACTGAAATCCCATACAAAAAAACTCAAAAAAAAGGAATAAAGGAAAATGGACGGAAGAAACTAGGTAAGTAATACAAAACTAACTCTTGTCTTGATAATATTGCTATTTAAAAAAACTATATACTTCAATGCTTATATGTACTTTGAAAACTCTCTTAATAGCTAAACTAAATGCTTCATGTAAAAACTCAATAAAACTTCTATTGAGCAAAATTCCGAATGAATACAATAAAATTACTCAATAAAACTCCAACTGAGCAACATTTCTACTGAATAAAAAAACTCAATAAAGCTAGAGTGATTTTTTCCTTCATCCACTGCCGGTAGGGCTCTGGCTACTTCAATCCTCTCCTGTGCACTCGTGTAGGTTCTGCTCACTCTAGAGCAGATGGTCAGCGTCTTACGTTGATCCTGGCTTAGACACCAAAATCCGATTTTGCTGCTGGTGGCCTATGGAAGTGGGTATCTCTCACCAATGTATCTGCGACTTTCCGTCCAGTAGTAGTGTTATATGAGCGATGCTTCTAGTCCCAAAATTTGGTGGGTGGGTGACAC
>NW_023458558.1:82665444-82672310 GCF_013731165.1 Rhagoletis pomonella | reverse complement strand
TAACGCTTCTGACTTTGAACATCGAATTCGCAGGTTCGATCCCTGCTAATTCATATTAAGAGTGATATTAAATTATACAAGAGGTAACAAGCGAGACCATTCAATTCAACAACAATTTAGAATATACATTTGGAAATTTTTTTTAGAGTTCACAAGAAATACACGTTGTTTTTGAAACTGAATGTTTATCACAAATGCGATATCACTTGATATGCAAAGCTTTCGAGTTTTGCGTTGTTTCCTATTCGATTCCCGACAGATGTAGCAACTTCCAGTGACAGGTGAGGCTCCGCGACTACCATGAGGTAATTGAGAGAACCATTTCTACTTCACTTCAAAGGAAATCACTTCTCATCATCATTCGGCTTGCATTTTGAGATTCAACTGGAGGGCATGCAAAGCTGATTGGAGAGATCTTTCAGAAACTAGAGGGCTGCATGAATTCATTCAAAACGGCTTGTACATATACAAAACGAATGAATGATTTTGGCTTCAAATTTTTTTGAATTTGAGTGAATATTTGTTCTGATACATATTTCGACATTACAATATTCAAACAAAGTGAAAATAAATTGAATTGAAATAAATGACCCTTTTTTGTATGAATACCCAAAAATATTTTTTCTATGTACATACATATGTACAAACATACATATGTTTGTATGTATGTATTGCTGCGCGCCTATTACAATACGAACAAATTTGTTTGTAAAAAAATACTTTAACCGAAATTCATTCACATTCTTCCATCTGAAGGTATAAAATTTAAAACAATATGTATATTCATAACTTACAAAATTCCAAACGCTGAGTGCGGTGTACTCGTGCATTTTCTAGGGTGTATTTAAGGTGACTGTGTTTTTATTTTTTATTTTTTGAACAATTGTCACAATAAAAAGTTTCTAAACATGCTCAAAATAACGTGTGATGATTAAATGTTAGCAGTTTTTTATAAAAAAATTAAATCCTATATAAAAATTCTGATGATAGCTATATGAAGGTACAATTGTACCTTTGCGCCCGGTCAGCGTTGTAAGAATATGCGCCCAGTCGAGGGTTAAATTGCTTTCATGAAACTGGCTTTTAAGGTATTTCGATAGGTGGTGATTTGAGATTTACCACTGCACAACTCAATCCTGGTGTCTCCGAATAAAGCTTTAACGCATAATAATGTTGGCAAATCACATCCAATGGGACAATCGTAACACACGAGAGTTCGATATAATCAATGGTTCAACAGGTCGATTTAGTCTGAAATTTACGGCACCTTTTCTTACTTGTCGATTTTTAGTAATAACTCGACCTCAGCACCACCTGGCAACTCTTTTTTACAATTGGACATGTTTTGAATATTCGCCAAATAGGATCATGAAAAAGATTTTTAGTAATAACTCAACTCCGGCGCCAACTGGCGGGTTAAATTGTGAAACTAAACTATCCAGAGACCCACTCAAACACACACACAAAACTTTGGTAAAATCCCTCCAGCAGTTTAGGATTTCACTCACAAACATGCCGACAGAAGAATTATATACACTTTCAAAGATAAGCAAAAGTCAGAACGTTTGTACTTTGCTATGCCCTCTTTTCAAAGAGACCATTTTTCTCCATGAGTATGGGATTAATTTCATATATTTCCATACGAAGTTCCAGTACTGTACCATGAACACTTCCAGAGATATGCAGTATGAAATCCGGCTAGGTAGGTGCCACGCCCCCTTTTGAAATAGGTCAAATTTTTCTCCAAAAGTATGCGACGGATTTCATGTATCTCCATACCAAGTTCCATCACTATTTCATGAACATTTCCAGAGGTAAGTTGGGTTTGTTTTGGAGGTGCCACGCCCCCTTTTCCAATAACTCCAATTTTTCTCCAAGAGTATGCGATCGATTTCATATATCTTCATACCAAGTCTCAGATCTCTACCAGGCACATTTCTAGGGATATGGAGTATGAAAAATTCGGTTTGTATGGGAGGTTTCACGCCCCTTTTGTATATGGAGATTTTGGTTAGCCTATAACCATTCTTTGAACGTCTGCAGCAGATGTCCGAAATTTCGAAAAAATCGGTTCAGCCGTTCTCGAGCTTTGCGATATACATAGAATCTATGTCATAGATGGATAACAGTTGCTGCTTTTAATATTACGCTCACTTAGTACGTAAAAAAAACATAGCTACAGGAGTTTTATCCGTAATTATATACATACATATGTATGTACATAAATATTCATATACAAATCTTCACTGGGTAAAATATTGTCGTATGTTACGCACATACGTATGACGCTTACGACAATCTTTTACCCAGGCGACGAAATGTAACTGTTAACAGCAATGTTAATTGCTCCTTGTACATACATATGTAATTGCCTATATTACACCGTACGGCAAAACCAATCCAATTTTTTAGAGATTGAGTCATAGGTAAAAAAGTGATTTCGCCGTTTTTCGAAGTTAGCCTCGAGAAATCGAGATACGGGCCTTCGAAGTTCTAAATAGGACCTTTGGTAAAAAATTATATTTAATTATTGAATGTAAATAACTAAAAACCTAAAAATATAGACGTAATCCTCCTTTTGCTCTTATTTAAGTGGTATATAACTTTTTTTGTGCCCACTTTTATTACAGGTGCTATAAGGGGTCAAAGTTCAGGGCTTCGAAAAATTAAATTCCTTATATTTCAAACAAATTAAAAAAAAAATACATCGTAGTAAAGGTGATTAAACCCGCTTTTTTCTGATATGCATATTTGTATACTTCGTATATAAAAATAAAAATAAATAATATAAAAAAAAACTTTTTAATATACAACGCTTTTATAAATGGACTAAAAAGTAGAAAATAATACTTCTCAGTCCCACAGAATTTGTTTTGATAACTTTTGATTTTGAAATTTTAGCAAAAGTCATTATAAACAATCTATGAAATTGAAAATGAAAAACGTGGAGCGCATACAATACAAAGCATTCGATTTAATTGACAATAGTCAAACTACATAACGTAGACCTAAAATTTCTACAGCGAAAGTAGAACTTTGAAATCGATTTTAAGCGGTCGTTATTCATATACCCACATACATACATTCATATATTACTTTTCATATCAATTCAAGTGTATTACATGCGCCCCACGCTTTTCATTTTCAATTTCATAGATTGTTTATAATGACTTTTGCTAAAATTTCAAAATCAAAAGTTATCAAAACAAATTCTATGGGACTGGGAAGTATTATTTTCTACTTTTTAGTCCATTTATAAAAGCGTTGTATATTAAAAAGTTTTTTTATATTATTTATTTTCTACTTTTTAGTCCTGTCTGAATAAAATTTTGCAATAGATATTAAAATAATTCAACGATATTAATAGAAAGGTGCACACACATGCATTTACATATGTATGTACATACAAACGAGCACCAATTAATTTTATTTAAAGAAATGGCGTGTCGTCTATTTCCGCCGATATGCGTGTATAAACCCTCCTCAAAGTCTAGCCAAAAAGCCAGCAACTCACACAACAGGTTCCCCAGAGCAATTCGCTCGCAAAGTGGTACCCGGTACACGTAATACGCGGCACACAGCACAACAATCCGCCAAAACAGCCAACCCGGCCTAAAATTACCACCGTAGAAGGCAGAAACCCCGAGCGGCAGTGCAGGAGCCCAAGAATTACCCTTAAAACGGCCACAGGAGCTTAAAAAGACCAACTGGTCCGAAGGTAAGTAGTTTCGGAATAGTCCCAAACTAGTTCCCAACTGGTTCCCGGAATGGTCCCCGACTGGTTGCCAACTGGTCCCACGAACTAGTTACCAACAGCTCCCAAAGTGGTTACCAACTGGTCCACCTATACCTCAAGTGGTCCACAAGTCACTTCACTTACAAAGCATTCGATTTAGTTGACAATAGTCAAACTAATTTTATTTAAAGAAATGGCGTGTCGTCTATTTCCGGTGTAGCAAACGTAGTACATAGGGCGACATCTAGATGTCATCTACCTCGCCCTATTCACTATGCTTTTTTATAGGAGCTTTTCAAAGCTTTGCTTTGGTGTCGGAACACAACATTTAAAGTTTCTGGATCCACAACATTGAAAGTTTCTGGAACACAACATTGCAAGTTGATAAAAGCGTTGTAAAAAAAACACATTTAAAGGAAAAAAAACTTTTTTTATGAAAAAAGTATTTTAAACAAAAAAAAATTATAACCGATTTTTAAAAAATTGGTATCTTTGTAAAGCAAATTAAACTATTTTCTTCTGATATGCATATTTGTATACCTCGTATATAGAAATTTAAGAAAAACCACACTGAAAGGAAAAATAACTCTTTTTTTAAAACAAATATATTTTTGACAAACAAATTACCAACCGATTTTTAAACAAATGGTTTCGTTGTAAAGGTGATTAGACCCCCTTTCTTCTGATATGCATATTTGTATACTTCGTATATAAAAATTTGAGAAAAAACACTTAAAAGGAAAAAGTACCAATTATTTCTTATAAAAGATATTTTGAATTAAAAAATTACTGATTAGAAATACAATTGAATACTTTATTTAAATAAAACAGAAAATTACCTTTAATTTTTATATATAAGCTGTTATGTAAAAAATCAAAAAGCATGGTATTTTTATATTTTTATATGCTTTAGACTTCGGTTACATATACTTTTGCTTTATTTTTAACAGGGCTGTGGGTGAACAAGAACGAATTATCGTTTAAAACATTACTAATTATTTGTTTTATTTAAATACGGCATTCAATTGTATTACTAGTTAGTATTTTTTTGTAAAATTTTTTTTTATAAGAAAAAATTGGTATTTTTCCTTTTAATTGTTTTTTCTCAAATTTTTATATAGGAAGGGATTTAACTGCCTTAACAACGATGCCAATTTCTTAAAAACCGATTAGTATTTTGTTTGCTTAAAATATCTCTTGCATACAAAACTAAGTATTTTTTCCTTTAAATGTTTTTTTTCTCGAATTTGTATATACGACGTATACAAATATGCGTATTACAAGAAAGGGGGTTAAATCACCTTTACAACGATATGAATCTTTTAAAAATCACTTCAAATTTTTCTGAAACATTAAGTTTTTAATTTTTCGAAGATCTGACCTTTGACCCGTTATAGCACCTGTAATATACGTTTTCACAAAAAAAGTTATATACGTATAAATAAAAGCAAATGGCGGACCGCGTCGGTATTTTTACTGTTTTTGCTTTTTACTTGCAACAATTAAAGATCATTTTTTACCAAAGGTCCAAATTCGAAATTCGAAGGCCCATATCTCGATTTTGGAGGCTAACTTCGAAAAACGGAGAAATAACTTTTTTACTTATGACTCAATTTCTTAAAAAAAAGTTGGTTTGGTCCAAACCTAGCCGAGTTCTTCACAGTGTTATTTATCCATGAACGGTACATAAATATTTTTTTTTTTTTTTTTAACATAAGAATCAACATTAACGTTAACATTAGCGCGTATGTATATGTATACAGAACCCTTGTTTTGTGCTGTTTTCCGTACATATTAACAGCAGAGGGCGCTCTTATTTGTGATTTGGTGGTGAGCAGCGCTGTTATGTGGGCATGTATGTTAGATTCTATAAGATTTTCAAAGTCCTGCAGTGCAATTTTTAAGAAGTAAGACAATGAGAAGACCATCCAGAACATATAACCAAAATTTCAAAAAAATCGGTATAGCCGATCGCGAACTTTGCGAACAGAAAAAAAACGGCTTTCAAAATATATATTAGTATAGATAGATTACTGGCTGTTTTTATAGAAGTTTTAAAGGTTATTTGGAGTTCGCGACCTGTCGATTTATAGCAGAAAATAGGATTTTGTAGATTTATGAAATTTTGAATGACTATTTTTGATTCAAATGGCGTCCCCAGTTTTGCCCGATTGGCTCCACATTTCGAGATAGCGGTCTTAAAACTTTGCTTAAATTTTAACAATTTTATAAAAAAAAATCCCTCAGTTTTGAAGATATTGTACTAAAATTGCACACGATTATATTTTAATATTACCTTCACTATATCTTAAAATCATAGAAATCGGTCCAATATAACATCTCGCTCCCGTACAACTGATTGTTCAGAGACGTAGTTTTGCGTTATAACTCCTCCAATTAAGCAGGTAAAAATTTCGTATATGTTCACTTTAACATATAGCACGCATACAATTTATTTTTCAAATATGAGTAGTCCACTTGCAAAGTGCGCTAGGTAAAATTTTTTCGATTTTTAGTCTTTGGTGTGTAACGTACCAGTATTTGAAGTAGTTTCATGTCCACTAACAACACAGTGCAAAATCTTTCTATATTCTGAAAAAAATTGCATCAAATGTTAACTACTCTTGCAAAAGCCGCTATAATACTATTTTATAAAAAATGGAAGAAAACGCGGTAGTTTCGGTGCATAGTGGAAGAGGTAGTAAAAAAGAAGTAGACTAATCTCCATGGAGCAGAGAACGCGAAAAGCTAAAAAAAGCTAGCTGTGTAAAAATTACTGTTTCAAAACTTGCTATATTAAATTTTTAAATATAAAATTTGCAAATACTACCATACTGCAATTTAATTTTTTTATTGTTATCAGGCGCTTATTTATCAAAATTTTCAGGAAATAAAAAAAGATACAGTTTGGATGCAAACTTATAGCGCAAAAACACATATCTGAGTAATCAGTTATATTGGAGCTATATGCTATAGTTAAGGTAATATTAAAAAAACCGTTATGTGCAAAATTTTAGTAAACTAACTTCAAAACTGAGGGAGTTATTTATAAAATAGTTAAAATTTAATCAAATTTTCAAGTACCGTTACCTCGCGGTTGTTCTGAGAAGTATCCGTGAAGTGAATATCA
>NW_023458558.1:82659360-82665344 GCF_013731165.1 Rhagoletis pomonella | reverse complement strand
TTCGCCCCTTGATATGGTCGTTGCTCAAAGCTATTTATATTCGAAATTGCATGAAAATTGGAAAACAGGAATCTATAAGCTTATCCAGGAAAAAAGCTACCTATGTACCGAATTTTAAGCAAATCGGACCGTAAATAAGATTTTTCCGAATAGATCGGTCCCTGGTCCACTTCTCGGAAAAAATGGATAATATATACTAATATATGCTAAAAAGCTACTTACGTACCAAATTTTAAGCAAATCGGACCAAAATTATATTTTTTCGAATAGATCGGTCCCTGGTCCAATTCTCAGAAAAAATTGATCATATATGCTAATAAATATATGCTAAAAAGGTACTTACGTACCAAATTTTAAGCAAATCGGACCATAATTAGATTTTTTCGAATAGACCGTTCCCTGGTCCACCTACCCGAAAAAAGTAAATTTTTTTTAGTCTAAAACATGGTGGTTACCAAAAGCTATTTATGTACAAAATTTCATGAAAATCGGACCAGCCGTTCGCGAGATTACCTGTTACAAAAAAAAGGGACTTCTCTTTATATAATTAGTATAGATGGAAGAAAATGAGCAACACCGTTGATGATTTAATTTATTTTTTATTTTTTCAATTTTTGAAATTTAGTTTTATTTGTATAGTTTTTGTTAGGCAATGAGCTATACTGTTTTAAGAAAATTTAGTTTTATTTGTATAGTTTTTGTTAGGAAATGAGCTATACTGTTTTAAGAAAAGGTAATTAAAATTAATTTGAAACAAGTAAGAAAGTCTAAGTTCGGGCGGAGCCGAACATTAAATACCCGGCGCAAGTATTAAATATATGTTTTCCACCTTTCCGAAAGCTACCGCTACATGATAAGCCGGGGTGTATACATTTTAAGTAAATTAGCGTCCTTAAATTTCGAAATATTGCAGTTTCAAGCATATCTGAAATTAACCGTTATATGAAAAGGGGCCTCAATTTTAGTCCGATTTCAACAATTTTCAACGGTTTGCTTTTATGTGGCAAGAACAACCATACCGAGCTTGGTACAAATTGCTAGAACGGTTAGCGAGATACATATATGTGATCACAAGTGGGCGGTGCTACGCCCATTTTTAAAAATTTTGTCATAAACGTATTTCTTGGTAAAGAATTGTTGCAATCATCAATTTTGAATAAATTAGCTTCAATATTTACTGATTTATCGAAGATTTTGTATTTCTCGAAATTACCGTTATATGGGATGTGGGCGTGGTTATTGTCCGATTTTAGAAATTTTCGGCCAGTTGGTATGCTGTATCAGGACCAACAACTGTGCCAAGTTTGGAAGAAATTGGTGTAGCGGTTACCAAGATATACACATGTAACCATAAGTGGGCGTGGCTACGCCCATTTGCCAAAATTTTTTATTTCTCGTCTAAAACTCATTGCAAATATCAATTTTGAGTGAATTATCTTCAGTAGTTACTAAAATATCGCAGTTTTCGTTTTTCTGAAAATTACCGTTATATGGGAGGTAGGCGTGGTTATTGTCCGATTTTTAAAATTTTCAGCCATTTAGTAAGCTGTACTAAGGCCAACAACTGCGCCAAGTTTGGAAGAAATTGGTGCAGCGGTTATCAAGATATACACATGTAACCATAAGTGGGCGTGGCTACGCCCATTTTCCAAAAATTTATAATATTCATGTTTTCCGTCTGAAACTCATTGTAAGTATCAATTTTGAGTGAATTAGCTTCAGTAGTTACTAAAATATCGCAGTTTTCGTATTTCTTAAAATTACCGTTATATGGGAGGTAGGCGTGGTTATTATTCGATTTCGCCCATTTTCAATACCATCTGTCCCACGCCTAAAAGAAGTTCACGTACCAAGTTTCGTTAAGATATCTCAATTTTTACTCGAGTTATCGTGTGCACAGACGGACAGACAGTCACCGCTTAATCGATTTCTCTTTTCATTCTGATCATTTATGTATACATTTGTCTATATCTATCTCGATTCGTTTTGCCTGTTACAAACAACCGTTATGTGAACAAAGTTATAATACCCTTGTGCACAAGTGCGCTCGGGTATAAAAAAATTAAAATAAATAGCCCGAACCGGGAGACCCTAGAAATTTGTCTCGGGATGTACTTTAAAAAATGTGGAATATAATTTAGGAATTTATTAATATATGTATATTTAAGTTGAGCTGTAAACTTTATTTAACCTTGTGGGACTCTGATAAATCTGGTTACGGTTTTATAAGCTAGTTGAAGAGATCTCAATGATAAGTTACGTTAAATTAACTCTACACCAACGGGAGCTATACAATTAGTTGAACAATAAACACACTGCAGTAGACAGAAAATGGGTTTTGTTTGGTTGAGAGAAAAAGGTACGTAATGTATTGGCGGTTATGGTGAAAAGTATCATTAGGCTCAAAAAGTTGCACCTTTTGACATAAATTTATTAGTGTTTAAAAACCCCAAATATCAACACTGGTTTATACACAGAAGAAGAGCAATGGAGAGTAACCGTAACTCGCAAAAGGAACTGTCATCGAGCAATCGACCGATGATCCCAAGTTCTACTGGGTATATACAACACAGTCCATATAATAAGAATACATGTATGCATGTGCATGTGCATACGCATTAGCAACAGAATTCATTCGGCGTAATCAATGCGCTCCTTTGGATTTCATTGCGTCTGTTACTTTATAAAATCATAAAACGGCGCAGAGCGTTTCAATGGACCAGTGACGCCGTTTGAAGCATCTTAGCATCTTTCGCGGTTGGATGCTGGCTGGATAGCAATGCAAGAGCTTACCGCACTACGTAACATGAGCTTAGCTTATTATTTAATGTTTTTTTCATGAAACTGCCCTACGGAAACGTTTTGCGAAACTAGAAATTACGAAAAATTAAATGTATGTGTGAATGTAGTTTAAATATGATAAGATTTTGAAAAAAAGTATATTTAGTTGCTAAATTTTTGAAATATTTGGGAACAGCTACCAAGGTCTGGGAACTATTACCAGGGTTTGGCTATTATAACTAAATATATTAAAGCTTGTGGTATTCATCTAGGTTGAACTAAATCCTAAATTCAGATAAAGAATTCTTTGGGTTCGATAAATACTAATTACAAATTTTTTTATACATATTTCTACAAATCCCATTCAACGTAGCGTTTGGTTTATAAAAGGATGTTATTATGTTCTGTTAATAGAGATGTGCTTTCTCTCAACATATGGTGTGGTCATAGATACCAAATCTTAGTTGAGGTAGCTGTGATTTGTTTTTGAGTGGAAAATATTCATGCTTGAGCGCCAGCCCTAAATAAGTGAAGGGCCGTTTACATATGACTTTCCTCGCTTTACTTGACAGATCGAACTTTGACAACAAAGCATGAAGCGTAGAAGGTATGGAACAATAAACGCTTTGACAGCTTCTGCGTTCTCCTTTTCCTCCACATTTTATCTCTGTAAAATAGATAACAATATAATAAAATGCATAAATAACAGCAATCAAAATTCCTATTTCCTTTATTTTTGTCATTAAATGCAAATGCAAGCGCACGAGAAAACATACAGGTAGACAGGTGATTGCCAAAGCGCGTAAAGTTGAGAGTTGCCCATGATTTTGCTTCGCTTTGCTTTCCTCGCATTCTATTTAGCAAGAGTCACAGCGAAATTATGAGAAAGAAAAGCGTGCATGCGAAATGCTCAAAGCGCTAATTTAGGTGTGGCTAAAAGCTCAGTTAGTCTGGACTTAATTTTCGTAACTTAACTTAATATTATGGTCAACCTGTTATATCCCAACTAAGGCATCCAATCCCGGACCATTTTGTGAATCCCGGGGTTTCGGGATCTTAGCTTGATAACCCCGGGGTCCCCGGATATTTCGGGATATTATTACCATTTATTTAAATATGCTAACAAACTAGTTATGTAGTCTTTCTTTAGTGCGAATACTAGAAATAAAAATTAATTTGTGTTTTTAAGCAAATAAATATAAATGTCTCTATTTTATATCAGTTTAAAAAGCTAATTACAAACTGAATAAACTAAAAACGTTGGAGTTCAAATTCATTCATATTGAAGTCGCAGTCATTTTTACAAAAAAGTAAAAAATAAGAGATCATCTTTACACTTACACTTTAGTACGCCGCAACATATGTATATTTACTTATGTATATGTATATAGAAGTCGGACGGATTTCGTAAAAAAAATTATGTCATGTCTCCGAATCGCTTCAAATTGTTTTATGGGTTCTATAAATAAAATAAACTAACACGTATTGGAGGATTTTTTTCTTTTTTTCTTCGGAGATATGATCTGCCAAGGTTCGAATTTTTTCGTTACTCTGACCATTCATGTACTTCTTCAAATCGTTATATCTCGTGCTCTACTCATCGCAGAGACTTCATCTTAACGTCGTTTTGAAGATAAAGAAACGGGCTTTCTATGATTGTCCTTAAGTTAACTTAGCTATAAACAGTTTAACTTTTTAGGTTGATTTGCATAGTAAAGACCAGTAAATTAGGGATCTAAAATGATACCATCGTAATCCTTGTTCAATTCCCTATAAAAACATGTTGCAACAAAAATGGTAGTTTTTCAAGAACTATTAAAATATATATATCTTTTTTTTATGATGATGGTCGTTAATTTTGTGAGAGTCAACAAAAATTTACTTTTTTCGGGTAGGTGGACCAGGGACCGGTCTATTCGAAAAAATCTAATTATGGTCCGATTTGCTTAAAATTTGGTACGTAAGTAGCTTTTTAGCATATATTAGCATATATGATCCATTTCTTCCGAGAAGTGGACCAGGGACCGATCTATTCGTAAAAATCGGATTTAAGGTCCTATTTGCTTAAAATTCGGTACGTAGGTAGCTTTTTAGCATATATTAGCATATATGATAAATTTTTTCTGAGAATTGGACCAGGGACCGATCTATTCGAAAAAAATCTTATTATGGTCCGATTTGCTTTAAATTTGGTACGTAAGTAGCATATATTAGCATATATGATCCATTTTTTCCGAGAAGTGGACCAGGGACCGATCTATTCGATAAAATCTTATTTACGGTCCGATTTGCTTAAAATTCGGTACGTAGGTAGCTTTTTGCCTGGATAAGCTTATAGATTCCTGTTTTCCAATTTTCATGCAATTTCGAATATAAATAGCTTTGAGCAATGACCATATCAAGGGGCGAAGATTTTTTTGCGCCAATCAGAAACAACGGATACTGTCAAAATATAATTATAATATATAATAAATCTCAACTGATATATATTTTTAAAGCCGTTTTTTTGTTTTCGCAAGGCTCGAGAGCGGCTGAACCGATTTTTTTGAAACTGCCACCTGCCGCACGTGACCCAAGGATGGTTTTAGGCTAAAAAAAATCTATATGTAAAGGGGGCGTGGCACTTCCCATAAAAACCGAATTTCTCATGCTACATATCTCGGAAAGTGTGCATGGTAGAGTTCTGGAACTTGGTATGGAGATATACGAAATCAATCGCATACCCTTGGAGAAAAATTTAAGCTATTGTAAAAAGGGGTGTGGCATCTCCCATACAAACCGAATTTTTCATATTGCATATCTCTGGAAATTTTTTGGTAGAGTTCTGGAACTTTGTATGGAGATGTACGAAATAAATCGCATACTCTTGGAGAAAAATTGGAACTATTGGAAAAGGGGGCGTGGCATCTTCCATACAAACCAAATTTTTCATATAGCATATCTCTGGAAGTGTTCATGGTATAGTTCTGGAACTTGGTACGGAGATATACGCAATCAACTCTTGAGGAAAATTGAAACTATTGGAAAAGGGAGCGTGGCATCTTCCATACAAACCGAATTTTTCATACTGCCTATCTTTGGAAGTGTTCATGGTAGAGTTCTGGAACTTGGTATGGCGATATACGAAATCAATCGCATACTCATGAAGAAAGAGGGCAGCTGTTGGAAAGGGGGGCGTGGCACCTCCCATATAAATCGAATTT
>NW_023458558.1:82655584-82659260 GCF_013731165.1 Rhagoletis pomonella | reverse complement strand
TATGAAAATTGTAAACGTTAATTGTTGGTGAAAATCTTGGACCAAAAAGTTTCAATAAAATATATACAAATTTTGGGCGGGACGAAGTTCGCCGGGTCTGCTAGTATACTATAACATAGAATAATAGTATTGTTAGAATTTTAATATACTATTTGATTATTTGTAGGGTTGCATTTTATAATTATTTTATGCCATTACAGTGTCTGAATGTCGTTTTGTTTTAATTTGGTCGTAAATTAAATTATATCCCGGGCTCCCTAGGGCTTGGTCCCGGGATTTCGGGACTCCAAAAAGGGTTTGGGACTACCGGGATTATGCTACTATTTAGACTTGATCATGACTAGTTTTTTTGTTGTTGTAGGTTTTTTGTTAATAGCTGCGTTTTTTTGTGAGCGGGAGATTTGGTTCCACTGCTCGCATATTTCAGTTTGTTGAAAAGTTCTCTCTGAGAGCAGGTGTGAGAGTCGAGTAGCGAAATCACTGGCTGTCTGTTGTGATTGCAGCTTTTCGACGTTAAGCTTTCCTTGCATATTTGGGGGCACAGAGGTGGGTGCGTATCTTGGCTGCAACGAGATAGTGGTCCAAGTCGATGTTTGGGCCTCGGAGTGTGCGTACGCCTAAAACACTGGAAGCGTGCCTTCCGTCTATCACAGCATGATGGATTTAGTTTCTCGTTTTTCGATCCAGAAACAGCCACGTAGCTTGATGGATATTTTTATGCTTGAACCTATTACTGCATACTACCATGTTTCGGGCCCCGGCGAAGTCGATCAGCCTCAATCCGTTGTCGGACGTTTCGTCGTAGAGGCTGAATTTTCCAACGGTTTTTCCAAAGATCCCTTTCTTGCCCACCCTGGCATTGAAGTCGCTAAGCACCATTTTGATATCATGACGGGGGCAGCGCTCGTACGTGCGCTCTAAGCGCTCATAGAAGAGATTCTTGGATGCCTCATCCTTCTCTTCCGTCGGAGCATGGGCGCAGATGAGATGTTGAAGAATCTCGCTCCTTTACATGGCAGCTGTAGTAGACGTCGCAAGGCCCCAGAGACACCTTGTGCCGGGCAGAGACCCCTTCCCCATTAAAGGTCCGGACATTCCAGGTGCATGCCCTCAAATCGTAGTCCTTTAAACGTTTGCCAAGGTCGTCATCATAAGAGGAGTCTCATCCGAGGCTTCACCTTGCTTTTTCATTGAAAGTGGTTTTTACGTGGCGGGTCCCAAACCCAGCGCACAACCCATTGCTGGGACGGGGGTGGTTTCGCAACCAAATACACGATTATATAGGTAGCCACTTGCTCCAGGTCGGGATTGAGTATAGCCGTGCCAATGTAAATGCATATAAACCTAAATGTATACCCACTAAACCTAAATGTATTCTATCCACTTATCTTATAGGACATTCCCACTACACTAAAATCTGAAATTTATCGAAATCTCTTGCAATCCAGATGGATTTCCCACATATTTTATGATACCGATTTCTGGGATTTCAACCGAATTTCAACGAAATCCTATCGAAATCCTCACTTTTGTAAAACGGACAAACCTTTAGTTACTAAAAAGTTTAACCCAGCAGACTACTTCACTTGAAATTTCAAAATTATCTATATAAACAAACGCACACAAACACACACACTTATTAGCATACGTCAACGAAATTCAAAGAAAGCGCGGTGGAAACACTTAAACAGGTTATTAAGATTTCGGGATCGAAATCGCACATTTAAGTGCAGCATATTAGCTTTAAATTTTAAAGTTTACGCAGCTCCCTATGTTTATCTTCATCTTAAGCAAGGATCACACGATTTGTACATTTGCACAAATTTGTACATTTTGGCAGGTACAGAGTGGTGTTGTTCGGAAATTCTTTTATTGAGCTGAACTCAAATTTCTAAACAACACCGCTCTGTGACTGCTGAAATGTACAAATCTGTACAAATGTTCAAATCGTGTGATCTTCACTTAACAGCTTTGCAGCATTTTCACTACTGCTAGTGACAGCAGAGCGTAATTTTCCGGCGCAACTAAGTAGTATAGTTTTAGGCACTGGTATGATAGATTTTATTGTGAATTCTTGTGTAAGATAACATACCAGAAATTAGTTTGAATGAATCTGCTGTTAACCTTGTGATATTTCCATACGAATTTCTGTAGAGCACATACCGGGTGTGTGGTTTGTACTTGAGCTGAATGCATAAATTCATTCGTTTCTGATTGTTTCTGCTCCTAATTCGTGACACATTGGGCGCGTTCATAAGACTTACATTGCTATTTTCTAACCGTTAACTGTTCGTCCTAGAAACGCACAGTTGAGAAGTTCCGCTCAGTTCAACAGTTGCCAACTTTCCGCCATTTTATCCATTGTACAATTTTTTCGCTATCTGAACTCAACGTGTTTTGCTCAGTCTAATCAGAGGATCGAAAAGATTTACGCCGCTTATATTAAACTAGCCAATGCCCGCTTGCTTCGCGGCTCCTAATAAGATCATTTGCGTTGGCCAATACAAAAATAGCGTTTAAAAGCAAAGGCGTTCTGTAAAGTAAACATTTTTAGTTTAAATTAAAACGGATAAAGAGCGGAGTCCTCCTCATACATAGGCCAAGAATAGTAGCGCTGTAATACCATATGGAATACTAATCCCTTTCGATCTCATGCGTTTTACCGATGGTTATTTCCACCTGTGAGACCTCTGCCAAGCGTGCGTAATATTCTTCTGTGATCTGCAACTTCAATATTGGTCCGCGAACCATGTAAGCCAATAAAAGTTCTTATAAGGAAACTAAGAAGCACAGATGAGCGTTTTAGTGATAGGAGGGCCAGAATATATGCCTAAGCAGACCCCGTGTGGGTTTCTATACATTTCGGCTGCATCGCAATCCATTAGGTCCTTTTCTGCAAAACCACTGCTTGTCATGAAATGAATACGCATTATGAATTTAAATCAGATTTTATAAAATATAGCGGGTTCATTTTTAGGAAACGAATTTTTCACAGGTAGATCACTTTGCGAATTTGAACGAAATCGGTTCATGAATACGACTTTTATAAATAACTCTACTCCAGCGCCACCAGCGTGTTGTCTAGTAGGCTATAATAGGACCATATATGCAAGGTATAACCTCTGAAAATTTCACTGGCTTTTGAGTTTAGTCCAAACAACGAAAACGGCTATCATTTTATGTATGTATGTATATTAGACTGCATCACTCCCCCTACAAAAAAAAAATCGGTACTGGTTTTCCATTGGAATTATAAAATCTATTATATTTTAAGACGTCTACGAAAATATTTCGAAAAAATATTAAGATTTAAGTGAGCTGGACCGATTTGAATATACCTCCAAAGATGGAGCTTTTTAAGAATAAAAATAGTTTCTTGAAGATTTTTTTTGAAAAAATCCCCTCAAATGACAAAACGGTTTAAGCTTAAAGAAATTGCGTAAAAATATTTAAAACAAATTAAAAAAAAAATTTAACGGAATTGTAATAATAAGATTTTTGATGCTGTTTATAACTTTTTTCAAAGATTGGTATAAGAAAAACTTGAATAACTGAGCCTAACCTCTCCCGATTTAGACTTGTAAGATATCATTGGAAAGGTATTTTCTCACTCTTTTTGATTCTTTGCTAATAAACTCATTCAAAGGATGAAAGAGAATGCCGAATGCCTTTTTTT
>NW_023458558.1:82646237-82655484 GCF_013731165.1 Rhagoletis pomonella | reverse complement strand
TATGAAAATTGTAAACGTTAATTGTTGGTGAAAATCTTGGACCAAAAGGTTTCAATAAAATATATATAAATTTTGGGCGGGACGAAGTTCGCCGGGTCTGCTAGTATAAAATAAAAGGCGAACATTCATTATATGGAAGAAAGTGCGCAACACCATCAGCAAAAACAAGCAAAAGTAACGGCATTTTTTAGAAACTTCAAACTTGCATCTTACTATACTAGAATGAATGGGCTTCAAAAATGTTTACATAAACAAATTCTTAATAAAAACTGTAAAACTTTGATGGAACTTTGTTGCTTTTTCTTCAGTCTGTGAAATATGGGTTTACTTGTATGATGAGAATGATCTATACTTTTATAAAACCAGTAGTTTTTAACCCTCGACCGGGCGCATATTCTTACAACGGTAACCGGGCGCAAAGGTTCAATTGTACCTTCTTATAGTTTTGATCAGAATTTTAACATAGGTTTTAATTTTTTTATAAAAAAACTGATAACATGTTATGACAATTGTTAAAAGAAAATAAAAAATAAAAATAAAAACACAGTAACCTGCATAAAATACACCCCAAAACATGCACGAGTAGACCGCAACGATAACTACCCTCCATACATAATTATGTACGTATATATTCAATATTTTTCATAATGGTGTGCCATAACCACCACAACAGAAGTGATGCGATTCCGCTAAAGAAAGGCCTATAAAATCAATAAATTTCGGCTTCAATAGAGGTGCTATGTTCATATTTATGTATCAAAGAAGAATAAAGCAGTCGTTCTCCTTTTAGCCAAGCACATGACGGGAGGCTTATGACACTCAAGCGTCCAAGCAACACATTATAACTTATTACAATAAAACCAAAGCTGTAGTCGATGTAATGGATGAAATCCTTGGAGAATATATCGTGAAACGTCGAACATTGCGCTGGCCTTTGGGTTTTTTTACATTCCTTTTATTAGCTCGGGATGTAACTATGTAATATTGATGCGCCTAAAAGATGCAGCGATTTCTATTCTCAAGTTACATACCTGATGACAGTACGAATGGCAATTATAATAGGGAGGTTTTAGTTTTTTAAACTATAATTTTATTTACAATATGATTGGCCTCACTGATTTGGCATCCTACATAATCTTCAAAAATCATTGCCGGTTTCAGGCAAAACATCAACGTTGAAATTTTCTCAAAGATCTATCCAATAATCTATGCATGCCCCCAGTTGAACCTCGAAGTGCAAGTGGAATGATGATGAGAAGCCATTTCCTTCGAAGTGAAGTAGAAATGGTGCTTGGCCGTTGCGCGTTGTGACATTTATATCAGCTGTCTCTCAAGTATCTCATGGCAGCCGCGGAGCCTCACCTACCACTGGAAGTTGCTACATCTGTCGGGAATCAAACATGGAACAACGAAAAACTCGAAAGCTTTGCATATCAAGTGGTATCTTATTTGTGATAAACATTCAGTTTCAAAAACAGCGCGTATTTCTTTCGAACAAACTCTCAAAAATTTCCAAATGTATATCCTAAATTGTTGTTCTTAAATTGAATTGTCTCGCTTGATAACTCTTGTATAGTTTATATCGCTCCCAATATGAATTAGCTCCGTTTGTGTTCCTTTTTTATAAAACAAAATTATATATCATTAAAAACAATAAGAATCTGATTTCTTCTTCATACCAGATACATTAAGGTACAGTTGTACCTATGCGCCCTGACGTGGCTTAAATTCAACTCGACCCTCTATTTCAGAAAATAGTCGCCCATTTCGTTTTAAATTTGGGGAACATGTGGCGCAATAAAAATGCAGATATGTCACGAAGATCCAGCCCTCCAAGTTTTCTGGAAAAAAAGTTATTGCAGATTAAAACCGCGAAAATTACAACTGTACCTAGTCGCACGGACGAGGGTTAAGTAAACAAGTTTTGTTTTAAGCAAAAAATAAAACCGACTTCAATTCTCAGGGGTGTCGTTAATTTCTCCATGATCCAATGATCGTATCTAAACTAAATTAGTATGGGACCACCTCAGAGTTACCACCTGTCCTTAAAAAAAAAGAGTTATAGAAATCGGTTAACGTGATCCTAAATATGCGGTAACACAAATAAAAAAAAATAACCCGACGAATTGATAACCTCCTCCTTTTCTTGAAGTCGGTGGAAAAACAAAACCGACTTCAATTCTTATATACAAATTTAAGGGTACCGTTAGTTTTTTATAATCCAATGATTGGATCTATACGAAATTATTATAGGACAACATCCGAGGTACCACCTTTGTATTAAAAAACAATTATAGAAATCGGTGAACGTGGTCCAAAGTTATGCGGAAACATACATAAAAAAAAAATATTCTGACCAACTGATAACCTCCTCCTGGTGACCATATAATTTTTCCGCGGACATATTAAAAGATGAAGAAAATAACAATACAAAATTAACACAGTAGTTAGATCAGTTAATATTAATGAAAATAAATCACATAAAATTAGATCACTAACGATAAAATGGAAATCCACAATAGAGATATTTTATTTCAACGCATAAAATTACTTCATTTTCTGCTGGATCGTCATTAGGTAAATTTCATTTCAAAATATTTGTTTTAATAAATAGCGAGAGGGATATTTCATCCGCCGCACATACGGACGAATCGACAATATAGGACGACAAAAGTGTTTACTCCATATGTATTTGGCAGATTTAAATGAAATTTGGTATTTAGGGACTTTCATCATCACTGATTTCGAATATTAAATTAAATTTCCAAAATTAACAATGGCGGATCCAATATGGCGGACAATTTCTTAAAACATGTCTACATTGTTATGAAGCTTTGTATCCAGAGATTTTCGTCGTCACTGATTTCGAAATTGATATGTATTTGACAGATTTCAATGAAATTTGGTAATTAGGGATTTTTGTCGTCACTGAATTTGAATATTAAATTAAATTTCCAAAATTCAAAATGGCGGATCCAATATTACGGACGATTTATTAAAAAATGTATAGTTTTGTTATCAAGCTTGGTATCCAGAGCTTTTCGTCGTCACTGATTTCGAAATTGATGTTTAATTAAAAAAAAAATCAAAATGGCGGATGATTTCCTCAAAAATGTATAGATTGTTATGAAGTTTCGTGTCCAGGGATTTTCGTCGTCACTGATTTCGAAATTGATATTATATTTTCAAAAATTCAAAATGGCGGATCAAATATGGTGTCCCGAACATAAGCGTTTTACTTTAAGAATTTAATTTCAATTTCGTAATCAAAGATAACGAAGATCTCTGAATACCAAGATTCATAACAAACTATAATTTTAAAAAAGTGGTCCGCCATATTGGATTCGCCATTTTTAGTTTTGAAAATTTAATATTTTTCCAAACCAGTGACGACGAAGTCTCTGGATACCAAGCTTTATGACAATCTATACGTTTATTAAATACATATGGAGTAAACATGTTTGTCCTAATATATTCTCGATTCGTGCCAATAAACGACTGAAGAAAAAGATGCTCTATTTAATGAAGGGCGAAAAGGGAGGGACCAGTTCGTGATAGATTTACATTGGCAATTTGTTGGGTTTTCCAACTGTTGAAGAGAAATTGCTGTAGTCGTTGGAACTTTTTTTATAACTCTACCTAATATAAAAATTTCAAAATTTTTTGAAAAAAATAAAAGAAGACCCAACTTTGCGCTTCTGCTAATGCTGCTGCGTTGCGTTAAAAGTAAAAATTTGTGTGTTACTCTTTGTGGACTGTTTTGTAAGCCAAACTCATAGAGAAATGGGAGTTATTGAAAAAGGGGGCGTGGCACCTACTATACAAACTGAATTTCTCACATTAGAATGCGTATGTGTTGTAAGAAATTCAGTTTGTATAGGAGGTGCCACGCCCTCTTTTTTAAAGACTTTCATTTTTGCCAGGAGTTTGCCGTTGCTATTTTATATCTCTACACTAAGTTGCAACGCTCTACGATGAATACTTCCAGAGATATGTTAAGTGAAAACTTCAGTTTGTATGGGAAGTGCCACGCCCCCTTGATATGTCGAAATTATTTTTTTCTATTATCATCTTTGGAGGGACATCGACTCCAGTCCAGCCCAAATTTTCAAAAATATCGGTACAGCTGTTCTCGAGTTTTTCGAATAGAAAAAGACGGCTTTCAAAATATAGTATATAAGTACAGATTACAAATTAAATAAATTGTTTAATTAAATGTTTCCAATGAAAAATTTTTATGAATATTTTTTTTTAAATAATTCCAGGCATTTGAAATGAACTTCAAGTATTTTCCGAAAAAGTGGAAGCATTCAAACATAAAATTTTTTTCTTTAATTTTTCAACATAAATAAATAAAAAATAGTTTTTTTAAAAATCACCATGGACAGATCGACGCGAAATTTAATTATCTCTTATTTAAAAAAAGAGAAACTTGAAATCGGTTCATATTTGGGCTCTCAACATTGATTTGTCAACCTTTTTTGTATCACTGTGCGTCGCCAATATTTATTTTCTTTGACCGATGGGGGTTACTTCTGTTTTTTGTTTACCTGCCAAACGTAGTGAAATTTCAACTCCTAGATCGGCTGTAATCATACGAGATTTTTAATTAACTCTGTAGTAACTATTTCTGCATTCTTGCGATCATTACTAGCCACCTCCAAAATATTTTCAATATGCTGACCAACGGCGATGAGGTCTAGTTATTGTCTTCATTTGCAAAATGTTTTCTTCAGGTTCCAGCATAGTAGAATATTAAGCAATTGTCATTAAAGCAATGATGAACCTCGACCTTGTTATAGCAGCACACAATTGATACGCAGACTTTCTTGTGGAAAAGCATCCTTGAATTGACAACTTTTCTAAAGCTTCCACATCTTCAGAAAAATTTTCTGAAAATGTTCTGTTAGCTATGTATACATTTCGGACCATCTTGTTTCACACAAACGTGATATATTAGGAGCATAATTCTTGCGTGTCATTGATTAGTGAAAAAAAAGTTATCACATTTTTTTAGGGTAGAATATAGTAGGTTTTTCTTATTTCTGGAACCTCGTTTAAATCATTCACAACAAGATTTAACGCAAGATAAGTGTTTTTCTCGTTGGGTTTTTCCACCATGTTCATCACAGAATGATAAAACAAACTCAAATTTATTCCTATATACTCACAAATAGTACCAGGAAATGCTAGCTTAATAATTTCATCATAAAAATACATCAAGGTTTAGTTGAGATATTCGCATTTGACCACTACGTTCTGTACATTTCCCAGTACTGCAAAGCTTCTGACTGCCATTCACCAGGGAGTGGCCATAAGTGATTCGTGTGCTTACGTGGTGAGCGTGGAGCCTTGCGTTCACGTGAAATGAAATAAAATAAAATAAAATAAAATAAAATAAAATAAAATAAAATAAAATAAAAAAAATAATAAATGCAGTGAAAAGGGTAATCCCTTTACGTGCTTGGCAAACACGCATGTCACAGCCAACCTTGTAAGGGCTAACCACCCGCACAAGTGTCTTTATGGTTCCTAATATATTAAGGGAAGCCTCGGACGAGCATCGCAATGGTCAGGGGCGATGCGGGACACTACAGCCTGATCAACCGAATGACGAACCGGATATGAATATGATTTTGCAACCGCTCCTGAGTGTTTCACCAAGTCAATTGGTGACCACAAGGGCGGTATCTCCAGGGCAACGCATGAAATGGACCAAAGAAATGAATGAGCACATCATGCGGAGCTACTATTTTGTTACCAGAAACGAAACCAACAAAAGCGGATATAGGACACGACTGCACGAACTATTTAAGCAAGCATACCCTAACATGAATGTATCAGTACAAAGGATAGGGGATCAACGGAGTGCAATAATTAGAAATAAGTATCTATCAGCCCGAAGACTCAACGAATTAAAGAATGAAGTAGAAAACCAGCTATCTACCGAAATTGAAATCGGTAGAACTCAACAAAATGATGATTGTATGACGCCTGTTAACGATATTTATCAACATGACGAACACCAAGCGATAAACGCATTAACAAATGTTGACGAAAATGAAAACTTGACGATACTAAGAAATGAATTCAATGCTGCAATGATAGAGTTCAATGGTACTGATCCATTACTACGCCCATTTCTTCCCAAACAAAAAGCTACAAAAAGTTTGGCTATAGCGACTTCTATTATGAACAAAGAAATATTGCCTACTTTTATTTTAAATAATAATTACACGTTTGAAGAACTGCAGACTGCAATATATGTGGCTGCAACAGCCGTTATTCGTTTCACTGGAGGGAAAACTGTTAGCCGTAGAATACCTCCCAAAAAGAAGTCAGTCGATCCGCCATGGAAACACAGACTGGCGTCTCAAATAAAAGAGCTACGTGCTACAATTGGTCGGCTAATACAGTACATGAACGGAAACCGGACGAAAAAGATGCGTAACTGGTATGAAACTTTTAAACTCGAAAATAAAAAGCACTCCAAACATGATCCGTCGAATGAAACAGCTGAACAATACCTAGATACTATCCGCCAAAAACTAGCTGTTAAGTCAACCCGTTTGCGTAGGTATACTCTATCAGAAAAGAGAAGAACACAAAACATATCATTTCAGCGAAATGAAAGAGGGTTTTATAGAAACCTTAAACGCAACAAGACTGAAGATATAACCGAAGTACCTAGCGCCGAGCAAATCGAAAGCTTCTGGAAGTCTATATGGTCAACCAGCACGAAACATGCAACCGATTCAGCGTGGATCCACGATGAGTACAAGAGAACGGAATCTATAAAAGCTATGGAAGACGCGACTTTCAGTGAGGCCGATATCAAAAAAGCTGTAGAGAGCACTCAAAATTGGCGGGCTGCAGGGCCAGATGGTATTTATAATTATTGGTTAAAAAAGTTTACATGCACACACAGTATGGTAGCTCAACACTTTACAAAATTCCTCAAACATGAATCCCAAGTACCGAACTTCTTAATGAAGGGATGTACATATCTGCTACCAAAGGACCCAAAAGATACGAAGAACCCTTCTAAGTATCGCCCCATCACGTGCCTATGTACCCTATATAAAATTCTTACATCTTGTTTAGCCGAAAAAATATGTACTCATCTTGATACGCACAACATTCTAGCCATCGAACAAAAAGGATGTGTTAAAAACAGCAAAGGCTGCAAAGAGCAGCTGATAATTGATACAGTCATAATGGAGCAAGCATACCATAATCAAAGAAATATTTATACATCTTATATCCACTTCAAAAAAGCCTTTGACACTGTTCCGCATTCTTGGCTTTTGGAGGTTTTAGACATTTATAAAATATCGCCGAACATAAAACGTCTTATGCAGCAACTTATGAACTCATGGAAAGTTACTTTAAAACTATTTCATAACAACGGACTCATAAAAACCGCTCCCATACCTATTAAAAGAGGTATTTTCCAAGGAGATAGCTTGAGTCCGATATGGTTTTGTCTGGCGTTAAATCCACTTTCTTCGATACTAAATGCGTCAAACTACGGCTTTAGTTTAAAAGCACCGCGTGTATCGCAATATAGACTTTCACACCTACTGTACGTGGATGACATAAAGCTATATGCTGCAAATGAACGTCAAATGAATACGCTACTGGAACAAACAGAAGATTTTTCAAATGATATAAAAATGTCGTTTGGAGTAGAAAAATGTCGAAGATTAAGTGTGGAAAATGGAAAACTTATAAGGCGAGAATTTGAATTAATGACTCATGAAACTGTAGACTCGATGACAGAAGACGACACATATAAATACCTTGGTATTTTACAGGCTAGGAGGATGCAGCACAGTGAAATAGTTTCAGCCATAACTAGTGAATACCTCCAAAGAGTAAAGAGCTTGCTGAAATCATGCTTGAATGGGAATAACCTTTTTAAAGCCATTAATGCATTTGCGATACCGGTTTTAACATACACCTTTGGTGTAGTAAAATGGTCCGAAACAGAACTGGAAAACGTCAAGAGAGCAACAAGGACATTGTTGACAAAGTATGGCACGCATCACCCAAAATCGGCAGTAGAACGTCTCTACTTGCCACGTCGACAGGGAGGTCGAGGGATGGTAGACATTAAGCAATTACATAATAAGTGTAAACAAAGCCTTCGTTTATACTTCCACAACCAAGAGAACAGCCTACTCCAAACCGTGTGCAAAGCCGATTTAAAATATTCACCATTAAATCTTAGTGAATTTTCTGCAATCGAATTAATATCAGGAACGCAACATATCCAGTCGCTCATGCAAGACTGGAAAATGAAAGCGGTTCATGGCAGATATCCACATGCTCTAGACGCTCCTGAAGTAGATAACGCTGCTTCCAACGAATGGTTAATTCACTCCGGCATTTACGCCGAAACTGAAGGTTTTATGATCGCTATACAAGATCAAGTTATTGCGACTAGAAACTACTCGAAATATATTATGCGTGCTTCCGTTGAAAACGACCTATGCAGACGATGCCAAAAGCAAACAGAAACCATCCACCACATCACAGGAGCTTGTGTCACGTTAGCAGCCACCGAATACTTAACCAGACATAACCAGGTGGCAAAAATTGTACACCAGAGTCTAGCGATACAACATAAGCTAGTAACGGAAGAGCTGCCGTACTTTAAATATACTCCAGACGCTGTAATTGAAAACAGAACGAGCAAGCTATATTGGGACCGATCAGTTTTGACGGACCGTCCAATGCCACACAATAGGCCGGACATAATAGTGGTCGAAAAAGAAGTGAATCAAGCGTTCCTGATAGATATAGGCGTACCAAATACTCACAATCTTCAAGATTGTTATATGGAGAAATACAGAAAATACCAGAGCTTAGCATACGAGATCAAGGATTTGTGGAAATTAGAAAAAGTAGAGGTGATTCCAGTTATAATTTCGACAACAGGAGTTATTCCAAAATCATTGAACACTAGCCTGGAAAAACTCAACATGGTAGAAAAGCGAAGGGCCATACAAAAATCTGTGATATTATCTACATCATCGATAGTGCGTAAATTTCTGAATATAAATTAGCATTAAGAAACAGAAAAGCTTGCAACTGTGTAGTATTGTCAATATCCGTTTGTAACCAATCTGAAGATTATATTTCTCTTATACTACTTTATAATCAATAGTGTTAAGTATTTTGTTGTATACCAACCAATACTTGATGTGAACCCGTAACGGAGAAACAATAAAAAATAAAATAA
>NW_023458558.1:82617250-82646137 GCF_013731165.1 Rhagoletis pomonella | reverse complement strand
GCCACCAGGCGCGGCCAATAGTGCTGCTAGTCACACTGGACGTCAAGAACGCCTTCAACTCGGCAAGATGGGACGATATGCTGGAGGCCTTGGAACGGTCATTCAAGGTTCCAACATACTTGCTAGATATGATCCGGGACTACCTCAGAGACCGTTGGCTTTTGTACGACACAACACAAGGTCAGAGAAAGAGACGTATAACCGGCGGAGCGGCACAGGGGTCTGTACTTGGCCCGGACCTCTGGAACGCCACGTATGACAGTCTGTTGCGCACGGAAATGCCGGAGAGCGCCTTCCTTGTCGCCTTCGCGGACGACGTGGCAGCCGTCATAACAGCAAGAAATGTCCAGCTAGCACAGCTCAAGCTAAACCAGGTCATGCGCAACGACAGTGGATGGATGAGCGATCACGGTCTGCAATTGGCTACAGCCAAAACGGAGATCGTGCTCCTCACCAGGAAACGGATCCCAACAATTATAAATATAATGGTCGGACCTCAACTCGTGACGACTTCTAGGTCTACAAAATACCTAGGGGTGAAGCTTGACAGCAAACTCACATTCTGGGAACACATCCATGGAGTATGTGAAAAAGCTGCGCAGAGCACGGCGGCTCTAAGCCGGCTGATGGCGAACGTAGGCGGCCCGAAGCCATGCCGCAGGAAGCTTCTGATGACAGCGGTCCAATCGGTGCTCCTGTACGGGGCAGAAATATGGGCTGACGCATTGAAAGTCAAAAAATACCGGATTCAAATGTCTTCGGTACAGCGCAGAGGGGCACTACGCATTGCTTCTGCATACCGTACAGTGTCCGCGGACGCGGTTCTAGTTATTTCTGGCGTCATACCAATTGAGCTACTTGCTTACGAGCGAAAAGAGATTTACAATCTCAGTGCCGAGATAGGTCGAGCAGCTGCCGCGGCTAGGGCGCGAGAGCAACTGATCCAGCAGTGGCAACAAAACTGGAACGCGAGCACAAAAGGTCGATGGACACACTCCCTGATAGCCGACCTTCAACGATGGCTGAACACACCACATGGGGAAGTCGATTTCTACCTGACGCAATTCCTCACCGGTCATGGTTACTTCCGAGAATATCTTCATAGAATGGGAAGGGTGGACTCACCGTTCTGTCACTACGGTGGAAACGTCGAAGATAACGTGTACCACACATTCTTCACCTGCGAACACTTCTTGATTTCGCGCAGAATGGTGGAAGAAAGACACGGAGACATAACTCCGAACAACATAGTTGGGATAATGATTTCCAGCGCAGAAAAGTGGGAAGCAGTTGCGAGATACGTGAAATTCGTACTCCGCTGCAAACTAGAGGACGGTTGTCTACTGAGGACACCCGAATGAAACGCCCCTACAAAAGAGCAGCCCCAAGGCTCTAACAGCGCGCTCCTGCATCTGAAGACATGCAGAATTGCGGTGCCAGATGCGGGATTCTTGCGCGGGCGGCGGGAGTTTGGGTTTTAGTGGGTAGCCCAACACGTGGGAGTCCCATACTCGGGGAAGGTAGTATAGAGACTAGCGCCCCCGGCCAGTGCATAAAGCATTTCCCTCTCCTACGAAAAAAAAAAACAAATCTGTAAAAGAAACAATTTTCAGGCAAAAAATACAACGGACTTCGATGCTCATATAGGTAAACATTTTAGAGTACCGTTAATTTCTTCATGATCGAATGATCGGAAATATTATATGTATATAGATATATATGCTATGATCAGTTTATAAATATTTTACTGTCATTCAATAGTCGAAATACATAAAATTCACAAGCACACCTTTTGAATCCTTTTTGTCGTAATCCGAAAATGAAATATCTGCAATATTTATCTTTATTTCCACGACATAAAACGAACTTATCACTTATAGGAATAAATCTGTTGGTAGAGGGATTTTTTCTTTGAAAATTAGCCGCTTCCTTTGAAATCGCTTCATTATTAGAGAGGTGGAAAACTATCGATAGTACTGGCTACGCAAAAAAATTATTGCATTTATTTGGAAATTTTGTTGGTGCATTTCCTAATCGCTTCAAAACAAGTTTTTTCGGGCTAGTTTTAGCCGCAACGCTGAGGGTCTAGGCAGCGAACTCGCTTGGATGCGTATTCTATATGTTATTTATGTGGTGGTCCTACCTATCCGATACCTTAGAAAGTCAGAAAACATTGATAGTTTTTTTGGAAAGCACAAATTATCTATGGTATCGTCGACATTTTTCCGCCTCTATTCAGTACTTCTCGCGCACTAAGCGTTTTTGTGAAGCTCCAATTACAACTACAACATTTGAGCAAACTACTTCAAAATATCCAAAAAAACAAATCTTGAAAATTTTGTTTTTCATAAAAACGTATTGTCTAAGATCTGACAAAAATAGCAGTTCAGACCGAGCTGAGAAGTTCTGCAGAGGGCGCAATTGCCTATTCTAACGACAGCGCCATGTTGAAATAGAGCTAGCACGGCACGAATTCTGAAACAGTTTAATTTTCTGCAGGGGTGTATCTAAAGACATATACATACACATGCACATTTAACAATAGTACGCACAAATCTCGGCAATGCAAATCCGCTTCCACTGTGCTTGTCTTGTCGGCGCCGAGCTGATGGTTGTTTGCAAATTTTCAGTTGGCTGCACAGCGGACATTTTCTTGTAATGTCAATGCAAAATCATTGCAGCGATGGGGGCGCATAGTAAAAATTTTATTGCAATATTTTTAAATAGCATTGCTCCGCATTCAAATATTCACTTTCATGGCTACACTTTTATACGTATGTATATACTCTGATACCCATATACTTAGATACATACTTACGTACACACATATTCTTCTGCAGCGATTGTGCTTACGCTTTGTACGTTTATGACTTGTCAGCTTTAATCAAATGAAATTCAATAATGTTTCAATTTTAATGTAATCATCTCTGCCTTCCATGAGACGGCTGCCCTAATGCGATTTCCATTTAGTCAGAATTAATTTCAAACACCGCAGGGAAATTGAAAACGGATTAACATAAAAATAATTCGCCAATATACATATAGACACATCGAAATGTGTGATTCTACAGACAGACTTTTCTACTTATTTACCTTTACTTAGGCTAATACTTCTCGTTAATAATCACGATTTTTAATTCATTTTTCTTTTGTCTTTGTAGCGAATGCAGATGCAGAGGCCGACAAGATTATAACAAGAAGATCGGTGAGTACTAAGTTATATATAGTATAAGATTATATGGGCGAAACATGTATACATTTCACGTATCAACACAATGCAAAACCGCGTATCAAGATAATGCAAAACCTCGTATGTGAGGTTGCATAAATTATTTTCTAGAAAGTAAAAACACTCATATTTCAAAATGGTTTAATTTTTTATAAAACAATCGCATTTCTGGCTATTATATTTTAGGACGAATGGATAAGGATTGAGCCAAGAGCTTATGTGAGCAAATCCAATTTTTGGCAGCCAATGTCAGTTACGCGGTTTTGCAGAATGACGATACGCGGTTTTGTACATTCAACGACGATTTATTTATATATTTGCTAATGTGTATATTAAATTATTAGGAATTCTTTCTAAACGTAAAGTGGATCCCTCGCGCAGAATTTCCCGTTCTTTCCGAATCCGTGACAAAAATTTGGGCTATCTGAAAAAAAAATAATGATGACGTTGATTTTTTTATACATTTATTTTTCTAAGTTAAAAGAAAAAAAATCAAATAAAAAAAATATACCATGTGCCTATAAATGGACTAAAAAACACTCAGTGCGTGTAGTCCCTACGCGCGGAAGAAGTGAAACTTATAGGGGGAAATTCCAGAAAGACGGAAATGTGCGACATACATACACATGTACATTAGGGTGGCCCTTAAATGTGGAAAGCAAATTTTTACATCATATTTCCTATGCCTCAACCCCTATATCGATGCTATCGATATCGAAGATATCACATATAAATTTTGGTCCCTATTGGAGACGGTTAAGGCGTGTCGCACAGGGGGCAAAGTTCAGATTCCTCTATGGAGACTCAAAAAATTTAAATTAACTTTTTTTGTGTCTAAAACCTAAAATCGATAGTACTATAGTCGAAGATATCACATATAAATTTTGGTCCCGATTGAAGTCGATTAAGGCGTGTCGTACAGGGATCTTAATTCAGACTACCCTATGAAGGCGTCTTAATCGACTCCAATCGGGACCAAAATTTTTATGTGATACCTCCGACTTTAGTTGTATCGATTTTGGGTATTAAATGAAAAAATATTTGCGACACGCCTTAACCGTTTGAGTTGGCAAAAGAGTTAGTTTTAATTTTTTGAGTCTCTATAGAAGAATCTGATCATTGGCCCCTGTGCGACACGCCTTAACCGGGGACCAAAATCTGTATGTGATACCTGTGACCGTGGTATTACCGATTGAAGGGAAACTGAAAAAAGCTCATTTGATTTTAAGGACCACCCCAATGTATATATTTTGTAACATACAAAATACATATTTATTTAAAAAATTTTTAACGAGCTTTAATTTTATGTTTTTTTGCTTAATTAAATTTTATTAATTGTGGCTGAGAAAATATTCATATCTACAATATTAACTAGTAGATTGTAACTAGGGAATCCAATCCCGCATAAAAATTGCGGGATCGAGGTCATCAATCATGCGGATCCGCGGATTTCCGGGACTGAAAGAAAATCATATTATTTCCAGTTATATATATTCAAAATTGATATGTAGAAAAGACGATTTGATTTAGAAAATCCACGTATTTACTTTTAATTAGGTTGACTTTTTTGATAATATTTTATTGCACAATCAGGAACTTTTGATTTTGGTGATTATGCGTAGTTTGGTAAGTATGTGGTCAAAATCGCTATATCTGTTGGGTAGTTTTCAGAAGAAAATATATTAAAATAAGAGCTACTGAAGTGTTTTATCCGATCTGAAACAATATCCGCTCGCTGTAATCCCAAAACTAACTAAAACGTTAGTGATTCTGGATTATTCCAATTTAGCTAAGTTTTCCTGTTTTTTCCGCGTAACTTTTTTACCGTGTGATATTTGAAAATGGCGCTAAAGTAATACATATATTATATATAACATATTCTAAATATGTGCCTCTAATAGAAATAGAGTTATGAGTACTCGAAATTTAGCATCTGAAAGGAAGCTCAAAGAAAAATCGAATTTTCCGCTGGCACACTTATTTATCGATAGAAACGGACTGTTCTACACTCGTATGTATAATGTGTTCATAAATCGGTAAGTGTACAAAGTTTGAGCTAGTTATCAAGGCGAACGTTTTCGAATTTTAATCAATTACCCAGGACAACAAAAAAAATCGATGAAAGGTTAATAAAACATACGGTTGCCAATCGTACTGATTTTATCAGAACATTATGAATGATGAATTTAGTTCTGTACCTGAACAGTCTTAGATCTCGACACTTAACAAACTCCTACCTATCGTGACTCGGCGCAAAAATTGAAAATACTGGTTCCGTACGTCATGCGGACTGCGCCCCTCGTGCGGATGGGCGGGAATGGAGGGTAAAAACCGTTGGGATATATTATTATTATTACTGATTTTTCAACTCTTGTACTATTTGTTTTTCATTTCTTCAATCAGTACGCTAATGTCCTGATCTTTAAAAATTTGTACTGATTTGTACTGAATTTTCTATTCAAACAAAATACTTTAGGATTTTCTTATGGTTTTTACATAACGTTGGAACTTCCTTAAACCGTACTATAAAAAGTAAGAAGAAACCCATTTAATAATAGTGGACATGTTTCAAATAATGTTTGATATGTCCAAGAAATTTATACAATAAAAAGATCAATTGTTTTACTGGCATATCGCTGGGTCGTTACATACCAGTTTCGATAATATGATGGAGCTTAAATTATTTAAAAAGAAGGCTGATGTTTTTTTGTCGTGTGTTGTTAGTTATCTCGCAAATAACTTTCAGTTTAATAACAACAAATTTGATTATTCGAATGGCTTTTCTCTATAACTTAAAATTATTTGTTTACAATTTACTGACATTGTAAAAGAGTTTTGCATACAAGAAATATAGTAAAATACTCTTTTTAACGAATTCTTAGTCTTTCAAAGTTTTTGCGTAGTTGAAAAAATTAATTTAAGCCATAAGCATTTATAGGTAAGGTCCTAAAATTGTGGTACTTTTCCACAGTTTGAAACAATATATAATTTTTTTTTTTTTCAATACCACACTCAAACGAAGCAACTCAGAGGATCTTAAGTATAAAGTTTGCTTGTAATTAAAATTTTTTAAATAGAATTTCAAATTGAAAGTATGTATTTTAAAATGAAATGTATTGAATTCTTTGACTATTTAAACTCTGAAGATGGATATTATCTCATTATTGCTATTCAGAAATTTCATAAACATGAAATAAATTGTTTGCTTCTGTGTACAATGATGTCTACACTCATGTTAAATAACACCTTTATTTTTTATGAACTATATTTTATTTATATACCAAAATATTGTTGAAAACAAGTACTCTGGCGTTTCAAAGTATTATCTGTTATTTACATTCATAATTTTGCTTTGAATAAAAATGTACTGAAAAGTACTGACTTTTTGCATGGAAAAGTCGAACCTACTGATTTCGCGCATAAAAAATCTGGCAACCCTAATAAAACAAGACCAGGTGTTTTAAATGTTTTTGGGGTCACCATTTTGCTCTGGTCAGGATTTATTTCTAACCTCAAAATACATTGTGAAACTCAATGAACGCCGGACGGTAGCGAAAGAAGAAGCCCTTCAATGGATGACAATCCATAAAAAAAGAGAGGGGACAGGAATGTAGAGCGGAAGGCCTCTTGACTCTCAGGAAGGCCTTTTGGAAAAACATTTAACTCCTGAAATTATCTACTGGGTTATAAATTGATGTATATGTAATACAGCCATACACGACGAACATTTTGGCGAGCACGTTCACAACCCGCATTCGTCTTTATAATTTTTTTCTGTAGTCCCGAAACTCCCGCGGATTCCGCATGTGTAATCCCTCATTTCTAACCCCGCAAAAATGGCGCGGAATCCTGCGTTTGCGGGATTGGATTCCCTAGTGGTAACTAAAGTAAGATATGAAATGTTTTAATCCAATATTATTATTATTTCTGGTAAAAACTGCGTCAATGTTGTCCCTCCTTTGGTTGTTGGATCATTTCTACCATTAATCATTTCTAATGGAAAATTTTCTTTGAAAAATTTTGTCAGTTCATCAGATTCCAGCGAAAAGTTGACATTGAAATCTCCTGCGAAAATTACAAGTCGACATTATTTTGGGATTTTTTGTTTCTAGCCGCGTTGGCCATTTGAGTTTCGATTTGAAATTACTTGTATTATTATTATTATTATCTATGTATATAATATGCGTAGGCATTTTTTGTCCAGGCTAAAGCGCTTGGTCTGTAGATGTGCAAACTGGTTTTATTTCTTCGAAAGGAGTTGCCATCTGATAAAACATTGCATTCAAATAATTTAATAATCAATGCCATCAGATCTACACCGTTCGTTCGATTTTCAAAAATGAGTTATCAAGTTTAAAGGATTACCCTGTTGATGTGCGACAAGGTTTTATTTTTTCCAAGGAGAGATGCCACCTGTTAAAAGATTTAATTCAAATGATTGATTAAGTATCAATCGAAATAGTTTTAAAACGGCGGGTTTTTCATAACTTCATGTACAAGGGTTGCCACCTGTTAAAAAAATCAAATTCAAATAAATTAGGGAAATTAGGCAATTTAAATATGTATCACCATAAGGGTGTCAGAGGAAAGAAATTTAAGACGATTTCAGTTTGAAAATAGTTTGAATTAATAGAAGATGTGAATCAATCAAAATGGGATCGAAAAAGATTTATTTATGAACTGTATTTAGGAGACATGCCACGTGGTTAAAATATCAAATTCAATTTAATTCATTAATAATGGATTCTTATGTCTTATGTTTAAAAAGATTTTAGTTTGAAAATACTTTTAAGGAGGGTTGCCACCTATTTGAAAAGTCCAACTTATTTAACTTATGCACAAGTTAAATTAAATATTAAAATGTGAATGTAAAACGAAAGATTTTTAATGAAACTTTAGTTTCTAAATATAATTTTATTATTATTCGAAAAGTACAATGTTTACTACCTACATGTCGTTAGTATAGTAAGGAGAGGGCGTATCTTACATCGTCGCTGAAATGCTGAAATGCGAAAAGCTACAACTAACTAATTCTATGAAATGTATGATAATCAATGAAAAAGTTAATTTTGGATTTTAGTTAGTTGCGGTTTTTTGTATTTCAGCGACAATGCGAGTCTGTCCATACTATACTAACGATATATTAAATGTGGTCTACATAATGCTCTTTTTTAAATCATGTGTTATTTTGATAGTGACAGCTCATTCCCGCAGAAATTTAGTGTCATATCTCCGCCGGAACGAATTTTTTAGCGATACAGGGTTTTTTGATGGAATATTTATTAAAGTTTTTGATTAGAGTCCTACGAAGTTATGTTATTTCGTATCCTTTATATCCTTTTTAAATCGAAATACTACAAAGATTCCAATCGTAAGCTCTTCGAATGATTGTTAACGCACCTCATTTCATTACTAATGACCAAGTGCATCGGGATCTTAAAATTGCCACTATCAACGAAAAAATATGCAACATCTTATAACCTGAGACTCCAAAGCCATACTAACCCACTCATAGAGGAGCTGTTATCTACCCCAAACATCTTTACTCGCCTAAAGAAGCAGTCAACACAAGATCTTCTTAGCTGATTATGCGCGCTGATCTCGCACAAGAAATGGTTGTACAACGGGTGAATTCCATAAACGCCAATGAGAAAATGACTTTATATGTATATGTTGAGACAAATAATTTTGTGAATGTATTACGTACAGATTGCAATAAAAACTGGATTAAAAAAATAATAATAATATTTCAGAACACATCTTGACTAAAACAAGGAAAACTTTTTTACGCATTCATTTGACCTGTACCGCCAGGCATATATTCACCCCCGCGCCCACCCTTTTCTCGGCGGACCTAAGGATTAGTGTTCCATATGGTATCACAGCGCTATTATCCTTGGCCCAGGTGTGAGAAAGTTTCTCCTTTTTAGTCGTTTCAACCTGACCTAAGAGTGTTTACATCATAACAAACAGTTGTGCTTTTCAACGCTATTTTTACTACGCAAAAGTTCTTATCAGGCGCCGCGAAGCAAGCGGGCATAGGCTAGTTGTATATAAAAGTGTAGTGTAATCCCGTGCCATTATATGATCCCTACACATATTTGCATGATTATGTATACAAATGCACTTAAAATTTAAAAACTATTCACATTTGTTTTATAAATTTCACTGATTTTTTATCTTGTCACATCGGAAAAATAAATAAATTAATAAAAATTGAAAATGAAAAAACATGAGAATTTCCAGCCCCATTCCAATTTTTACGTCAACGAAATGTGACACATCGTTACGAATCCACCTACATATATACATACATATGTACATATGTGCATATATAGAAACGATGCAATGCGCGGGACATAAAACAAAGGCGAGACATTTTAAGAATTCCAATTTTCATCACAAAATATTCAAATTTGTTAAGAGAAAACGACGCTTTGCAATTTTCAACTACCAGAGAAATGAGCAACGAACATACATATTCATTTTTACATATGTGCATACATATCGTCGGTGATACTGCAAAATGTTCTATGTCAATTAATCCCTCGTTTCTTAAATGATCTGTCACCTGTATCCGATCGCTTCTGTTAATCCTTCTTCCTCATCAGCCAAATGCAGATAGCTTTGTCGTTAGGTTATGAGAGTATAACGTTTTGCAGATGCATTCCGGTACAGGTAACAGACCGTCTAAATACCAAGAGAACTAATTGACATGGACGGTTTTGCAGTAGTACCGACGATATGAAGGTATGGACATTTGAGGCTTGGCCGCCGGGCTGGCTGCCTTTTTGGATATCTGACTGAATTACAACTTTGCTGTAGTTATTTGGCCAAACCAGCAGCAACGCCAACATTGTTGACAGAAATTTCAATCGGATTTTATTGCAGCTCTGCTCAGTTGACATTTATGTCGTGTGGTCTTGTCAGTGAATGCAGGCAGCGCAGGAAAACGAGGAAAGAGACAGCGGCAAATGAACCTGTAATGGAAAAGCATGATGAAACAGGGCCCTAAGATATGGAAGATAAGTGTAAGCAAGAAACTGAATATTATTAGCAATGCGACTTGCATAAGCAAAAAGTGGAAAAACGTCATAAAAGTATAAAAATTGCAGTTGCGGATGTCATATACCACAGCTGGCAGCCAAGTGGGGTTTGATTTGAGAATGGAAATGGGAATGCGAAATTACAGAGAAAAACGCAACTTGCAATCGACAGTTGTGTTGGTACATGTGTCTATTTACGAGGTGGTGGTGGGGTGCGCATGCCAAATTAGAAAAAAAACTAAAAAAAAATTAGAACTCACAACAGTAACGTTTTATATGTATGTCCGTGTTGTAACTGGCAATGTACGCGTAGGGCACAGTGATGGAAAAGTAGGTGCAATTGTACTTTTTTCGGCCATTTGCGAACATTTCGAACAGGCCCAACATTTTTGGAACATTTGGAATTTAACCAAATAAGCTTTAAAAAACTTTTATTATTTGATTGGTATTTCAACGAAGTATTTGCCGACGTTGGCAATTTTCCCGCAGATACCTTATTTATTCAAACCAGTGATCGGCATGCGGTGCTTCTTTCGACACTTTGAGAATACTTATAAATAGAGAAGATAAAAATATGCATTTGCATAAAAAGCATATTTTTGCCATTTTTGGATGTGATAGCATATTTATAGTTATAGCGCATATTTTAACTATCAAGCATAGTTTCGGCATATTTTTTGTTAAAAGATTATTTAAAAATCTTTTGTTAGTGTTTTTTAAATTTATATAAATGCATGCCTTACATATATTTTAATTTTAACATAAAAAATCTGGCAGCATACAGTCGTCTCTCTTTCGCATATACAAAATATCTAGTCATGCACTTGTCAAATCTGCGCGCGCAGCTGTTCGCAAAATGCCAATCATGGAATTTTCATATACCTTTTTCAGTACCACCTACGAAAATTCCATAAATTCTACATACAAGGGCTCATTCAAGTGTTCACATGTTGATTTTTTTTGATATCTATAATGGTTTTCAAGTTAAAATTTTTTTGTTATTGTTTAAAAAAAAATTTTTTCATGCTTTAACCAAAACTTATAAATCAATTTTTCAAACTTATTACAAACTTTAGATGAATTCAACAAATTTTCATAAAAATTTCGAACTTTTGAATCTGAATCTTAGGACATTTTTGGGTGTGCAGTTTTATAGCCCAAAAAATGTTAGTATAATAAAGTGCAAGTTTAAAGGGGCTAAAAATCGCGTTGATTTTTAAATATTTTATTGTATAACGAGTGCATTTTATAAAATCTGGCGTTGATTTTTTGTAATTTCTTTGCGAACGGTCTTGCGCATTTAACTTCAAATTAAATTCAGGTTTATATGAAAAAAAGTACAAAAATCCCTCAGCAAGAAAAGTCTTTAACAATCCATTAAATTTTTTAGCCCCTTGAAACTTGCACTTTATTAGACTAACATTGTTGTTAAGATTCAGATTCAAAAGTTCGAAATTTTGGTGAACATTTGTTGAATTTATCTTAAAAAAATCTAAGTCAACCTAAAAAAATAAAATAAAAATTTTGAAACCAATTTTTGATCGCAGTCATAATTCACATGGAATTTTTCACGTATACATATGTATAGTGTGACCACTTTTCCAAAAACTGATTTACGTACACAAAAGATTGTAGCAGCACAAAATTTTAAAGAAAAATTTTGGAAACGATTTTATTGCTGTTTATTAGTCGATATCCAAACACATTTTTGACGTACAAACTTCAGTATATTTATTTGCGAATCGAGAAATATTTAGGTACATATGTATATACATTCAAAGCTGAAATAATGCAATTGCTGCTAAATTACAAAAGTGTCGGCCTATGTAATCAATTCATTGATCTTGAGTGGTTTTCCTGAACGCGTATTTTCCATCAGATGCAATTTCTTTCAGCAATTTAGGTTGCTTCTTTACGAATTCGAAAAATTCCGTACAAGTCATTTTAATGTTGTACCGAACAAACAAAAGATCTCGCAATGTCTCGATTTTCAGTTGTGATTTCTCATCGCTTCAAATCTGATTGATCAAAGAAAATACGCGTTCAACGGTAGCTGATGTGCCTGGTAAGCAGAGAACATACGATACGATTCTCACCATGTGATTGTATGGGACCTTCTTTTGATCAAAATGTCGAAAGCATTCAACCCAGCGTTCATCGGTGTCAGTGTTATTTTCTTCCCACGAGCATTCCTCATCCTCCCCTAATATGTACATTAGACTGCATCACTCCCCATACAAAAAAAAAATCGGTACTATTTTTCCGTTGGAATTATAAAATATATTATATTTTAAGACTTCCAGCAAAATATTTCGGAAAAATATTAGGATTTAAGTAAGCTGGACTGATTTGAAAATACCTCCAAAAATTGAGTTTTTTATGAATAAAAATAGTTTCTTAAAGATTTTTTTGAAAATGATGAGATTTTTGATGCTGTTTTTTAACTTTTTTTAAAGATTGGTATAAGAAAATCTTGAATAAGTGAACCTAAACTCTTCGGATTTAGACTTAAGAGGTGGCATTGGATAGGTATTTGCTCTACATTTTTATTTCTTTACTAATAAACTCATTCAAAGGATGAAAGAGAATGGTAGGATGAAGGAACGTCATTCAAAGTTGAATTAAGATGTGTTGGTATTTGAAAAAAAATATTGGGACACGAATGACTTTTTTTGGACAGAAATAAAAACAGTGTGAAAATACCTTTCAACTGACATCCCATAAGTCTAAATCAGAATAGTTTTGGCCCAGTTATTCAATTTTTTCGTAAATCAATCTTTGAAAAGAGTAAAAAAATACAGCACCAAATATCTCATTCTTACGATTCCGTTGAAAAGATTTTTAAATATTTTTATGCAGATTTATTAAGTTTAATCTGTTTTGTCATCTAAGGGGACTTTATTCAAAAAGTTCTTTAAGAAACAATTTTTATTCATAAAAAACTACATGGAGGTATTTTCAAATCGGTCCAGCTCCCTTAAATCTAAATATTTTTCCGAAATATTTTGGTGGAGGTCTTAAAATATAATAAACTTTGTAATCCCGTTGGAAAACCCGCAACTTTTTTTGGTAATGCAGTCTAATGTACATATACAATTTGTAGTATATTCACTTTTATTATTTAAGTTTTTTTGCTCACGCTTTAAATTAGTTAGTAACTAAAATCAGAGGCTTAATGCGGTAGAGGTATTGTAAGACTGACACTGAAATAAATGCATTTGTTCTTTAACAGTAAATAACATTGTCTTTCTTTTAATCAAAATTAAGGAATTTCATTGTGCATATTTTTTTTGTTTATTGAGCATATTTCGCTGATTTTTGTGATTATTTTAAGCGCATAAAACGGGATTTTTCGCGCATATTTTTATCTTCTCTACTTATAAATAACGCGGTGTAGGTATATCCGGCACCGCAAGCAATGCGATCAGTGTGCCCACGGCATCGCATTTTTTGTTGTGTTCGTGTATGCTGTGGCATGTGTGACCGCTTGTATAAACATCGCAATACCGTAAAAACCGCATTGGTATGAATTGATCATTTGACTCAAACTCAATTAAACCGATCAGAAATTTTGCCGCTACCGCATTCGCTTAGAATAAAATGAGTGGCACAATTTGTGTGCTGGTATTGGTTTGCGTGCTGCAGAAAGGACTACTATAGGAGGTTTTTACTATTTTGTCTTTCACACTCCCGTACTCCCCAAGGACCGGTTATACCATTATTTCGCGAGATAGGTTACTTCTTTATTAAAATGTATAAAGTAACCCAAACGATGTCGCTTTGAACACTGTCAAAGAACATTGCTTGGAAAGATTTACGATCACACTTTTCCTTTCACGTTTTGATTAAAATTTCTTAATCCATATTACAGCATTATTTAAATCTTACGACTGCAATGTTGAATTTATATTGGGTATAAAACTCTTTCTCAGTCTTGGAGGACAAGCTCGTTTGTTGGACCGAAAACACAATGCGTGCAGGAAAGAGCACTTAGAGTAGAACTCCACCACAAGCTTTTCAGACGTTGTGGCTTTTCGCGCCTGAAAGCCTGAAAAGAAAGACAAATACTGTTGCCAGATATTCGAACCGCATTCAGTGATCTGTGCCTCGGAAAGTGACCACTTAGGTATTCCAAAAATGGTCTGCTATCCTACTTTCTTAATGAATCACGCCCTCGAAGCCTCCCAGTCATTAATGAGTACTTAGTGGTTGTGGGCTAAGAAATGCGTGACCTAAGTCCTTTGTAACCAAATCAGCAGATATTCCCATGTGACCTGTCACTTCCGAATATTTAAATCGAAACAAGTTGGTTATATTTACCAATATAATTTAGCTGAGACTTGCATTGCCTAGTTTTAAAGTACTTAGTTTGAAGGCTGTCAAATGACTTGGGCGCATTTGGTCCAGTGCCCCTCACCTATTTTCCATCATGTTGTCCCTGTCAGGGATGAAAAATTGAAATTTCAGATTGTACCTAATATCATAAAATAAATGCACCTAAATGAGACAGATTGTACCTAAATAAAGTTACATCATTCGTTTGCAGTTATTTTTATCAATTTTATTGAAAATATAAATACAAAAGGGAGATTCCATGGGAAACTGAACCTTAGAGCACACAATTTTTTCTTTATAAAACTAACAAATGTGTGGATAAGACATACATATGTACAAATCTTGAATCAACCAAAAAATAACAAATTAAAGCTTTAAATGTATATTTATTGCCTTTTTTACGTTTTAAAATCAAGTTATAAGTAAATTTTTTTGGTAGGTTTAAAGAAGGTTGTGTTGAAAGTACTGTCAAATAATTTGCGATTCTTAATTTAAGTGTTTGGTAAGACAAATATGTAGTAGATCTCATCTGCGTCTAATAAAATTGTATTATATATCAAAATGTGTGAGTGCTTTATCTATATTACTATTAAACCCGCATGGCGTCAAAACGCCAACATTTTATTAAATTTTTTAAACAGGTGAAACCCTATTATAAAACCTCTAAAAATATTCCTAATGATTAATCTAAACCATTTCTTCAAAAAATAGAACCTGTGCACATCTATGTAGAATCACAGTTCTTTAATTTGACTTCTTATTTTAGAAATTCGAAATAACGGTGCAGATGTGATGACCTTCAACAAAAAATAGATGGCAACTCTAATTAAAAATGTTATCAGCCAATAGTTTTCTTAAAACTCTTTCGTTTGACACTAATATTTCGATATTTCATTTATGCCCAGTAGAACTTGGGAGCATCGTACGATTGCTCGGTGAGTACTCCCTTGGGAGTATACGAATACTCCCCATTGCTCCCTATGCTTCTGTGTATAAGCATGTAATTTTGTATACTCCCTTTAACATTGGATGTCCTAGGAGAGGGAGTAATCCCTTTTACCTCCTAAACGAGCAATCGGTGAGCACACACAGAATTATCATCCCACAAACCTCCTAATAGAGCAATACGGGAGTACTCCCATAGTTACCTCCCAGAAACCTCCCAAAAAGACAACAAGGGAGTGCACATAGAAAACATCCCATATACCTCCCGAACGAGCAATAAGGGAGTGCTCCCATAAGAGGCATCCCGAAAGCCTCCTATAGGAGTAATAAGAGAGCAATGATAACGAATATTTTACATTAGCCAAATGGATTTTGCTATTTATAAAATTTTTGTATTTAACTTTTTAATCACATGCATTTGTGCAGTATTACAAGATCTTAAAAATAAAGCATAAATGATACGTCTTACATAATTGCTTAATTTTAGAAATATATTGCAGAGAAATCATATGAAATTAAAACATAATAATAACAAAACGGTAAGATAAGATTTGAATTATATGCACCTATATGCACATATAAGTATGTACTCCTATATGATTTCCTGGGTGTCAAGGATGCTTGCCAGTTCAGGAATCCACCAAGCGGGGAAATTGTGAAGGTGACTTTGCTTATCTGACATCTTTGTCACCCATGCGATGTTTAAAGCCGGGGGTCACACTTAAATGCTGACACTAATTTGCGCAATCTGAAAAGTATTTAAGGTTGCATTTACAAGTAATACAATACATACTTAATATATTTAAACAAAAATTGAAGTGCATACCAACGGACTTTTATTAAAATCTGTGTGCTATCCAAATTAAATTATTGTGTGCTCCTTATGCTTCTACAAGAATTATTTTCTGTTATTTTTTTTTTGTATGATAAATTTTTTCGAAAACACAAATTTCTTTTGGGCGAGGTGCGTATTGCTCTCCTATCAATCAAAAAGAAGACTCTTGGATTTCTCGCTTAGGAGACATCACTTTTTGCTCCTAAGCGAGTAATAACGGAGTACAAAACCAACAAATCTCGCTTATTGCTCCCAAATCATGCCTCAGGGAGCATTCTTTAATTGCTCGCTTAGGAGATCTCTCATTAAGCTCCTAAACGAGCAATACAGGAGTACAAAACCGAGAAATCTCGTTTACTGCTCCCAAATCATGCCTCAGGGAGCATTATTTCGTCGCTCGCTTAGGAGATCTCTTATTTGACTCCTAAACGAGTAATAAAGGAGTACAAAACCGACAAATCTCTCTTATTGCTCAGAAATCAGGTTAAGGGGAGTACTCTTTTATTCCTCACATAGGGAGATCTCCCTTCAAGTTCTAGTGGGATGTATCTTTCGTATAACTAAAACAAATTCGACTTTTCAAACAGGTGACAACCCCTTTAAAAGTATTTTCAAACTAAAATCTTTCACTTAGCATTGTTATATATATTTCAATTAACTGATGAATTAAGTTGAATTTAATTTTTTTAACACATGGCAACTCTCCTAAATACAGTTTAGAAATAAATTATTTTCAAACCCATTTCGATTGATACCCATCTTTTGACAATCCGTTTAACTTATTAAATAATTTTAGCTTAATTTTTTCAACAAAAAAAACCAAATGTTCAGCTTAAAGATTTCTTAACACTCGTTCTTTTGATAACCATATTTTAAAATTTCATGTAACTTATGTATAATTAAACGAAATACCACTTTCAAAACATGCGGCAACCCTCTTAAAAATTATTTTCGAACTAAAATTTCCTTTAATATTTTTCGTCTGACATTGTTATAAATATTTCATGTAACTGATGAATTAAGTGGAAATTCATTTTTTAAATACGTGGCAATCCTCCTAAATTTAGTTCTTAAATAAAGGATTTCAAACCCATTTCCACTGATAACCATCGGTTAGTAATTCACTTAACTTATTAAATAATTTTAGTTTAGCCCTTTAAACTGGGGCAACCCTCAAACACATCAAAAATGTTCTAGATTGTCATACTAAGTATTTCTTGAAGTTCTTTCATTTGACATCCATCGTTAATATTTCATATAAAAATAGTTCAATTAGACCTCTAAAATCGGTGGCAACCCTATTCAAAATGTTTTCAAACTACTACCTTCTTAAACCTCTATTGTATGACACCCATATAGCGATACCTTATTCACCTACCAAATTCCTTTAATTAAAATTGAATTACATTTTTTTAACACGTGGCAACCCCCTATACGTAATTAAGTTATAAAGCATTTTCAAACCCATTTCGATTGATACCCATATTTAATTAATGATTTAACTTTATAATTAATTTGAGCTTAATTCCTTAACAGGTGGCAACTTTTTTCGAAAAAGTAAAACCTTATCGATCATCCACAACCTAAGCCCTTTAATTTGGTACCTCACTTTTGAAAATCGAACGGACGGTGCGGATATGAGGGCATTGATTAGTAAATAACCCTCCTATACGTAGTTAAGTTATAAAGCCTTTTCAAAACCATTTCGATTGATACCCATATTTAATAAATGATTTAACTTTTTAATTAATTTGAGTTTAATTATTTAACCGGTGGCAACCAGTTTGCACATCTACAGGCCAAGCGCTTTAACCCAATTTTTGAAAATCGAAGGAAGGGTGCAGATCTTTTACGCTGCACAAAAAATGCCTTCGCGTATTATATATGTATATAGATGAGTTATTATTAAGCAGTATTGGTCTTGTCCCACCCGTGACAAAAAAAGGTAAAAGTTGTTATATTATTTACAGAAGTTGAAGTTGTGTTTCGGGTTTGTTACATAATGTTAGAACTTCATTGTCAATGTTTACCACAATTGCACATTCGTTTCCACATAAGTAGTTAGATAAGAATAATTCAACACTCAAGCATGTCCCACCCGTGACAGCTACGGGTGGTACAGTTGCCAGAGGTAGGCTTACAGGGCTGATAAGCTTTATTTGTTTGTTGAGGTGGGCACAGGGGCGAAGGGCGGAAGCGCGGACTTGCCCATTACCTATATACCCTTGTGGTCAGCTGATTAAGTTAATTGACATTTTGACCAGTTTTGGTTTTTTCTTTTGTTTATTTAATGTTCATAGTTTTTGTTTATAAAAGTCTTGCACATTACATAACCAGAATTACATAAATCCACATATCAAACTTGGTAAAAAAATTATAAATTTCAACAAATTTTAACAGTTACACCCAAAAATTTAAAACTTCTTGTTAATAATTCTTGAAAAAATTCTAGGTATACAGTTTTATAGCGTATTAAATTTAAGTACGAAAAAGTGAAAATTTCAAGACGCTAGGAGATCCCGTTGATTTTTAATAATTGTTTTGGCTGACGGTGCTAGGCTTTTTCCGTTATATAAAAGGCACTATACTAAGATAAAAAGTGAGTGAATTGTACCCCTACTTGGCTTCTTATATTTTTTTCATAACTAATCTTTAATGTGGGCCACACTAAAAGCTCCTTTTCAGATAAAAATTCGTACGTGTCCCACCCGTGGCAGAGGAATTTCGGATTTTTTCATAATAAAGCCATCCTTTTTTTGTAGTTTTTGCTTTGTTTGCATTCGTGGTTTCTTTTTTTTATTATAAGACATCAAGTTCACACAGAAATGTGAAATAAATTCGCAGAGTTTTCGTAAAATATATCTGCTCCCAAAAGCAGTTTCTTTTTTTCTCCCACCCGTGACAGAAGAAATAACTCAGATTTTTTCCATATAAAAGTAAGCTGGATTTTTTTTATATCTTGTAATAACTCATATAATAGTCAATTAGGTGTAGCTTTATCAAAATGTAGAATTGTTCAGTGCTTTATACTTAAATTTAAACAAGAAAGAAAAATTTGTTCTGTTCAAAAGTCCCACCCGTGCCAGTGGAATCGCCCAAAAGATGGTTGTACTTTAAACTTGATTCAGTTTTTTTTTTAACTGAGCTTATATCTATAGACTATTAGTCTAATGAGAATTTCAGAAGCTTTATTTTTGCCTAATTTTGACTACTGAAAAATATTGGCGAAAAAGACAAAAAACACAAAGTTTGACACACTTTTTAATCCAGCTTTTCATAAAACAATAATTAATTTAATTATTTATTATTAAATGTAAATTTATCCGATTCCCTTTAATAGGTGCAGCAAGTCTAGAGAAAATAATGGGAATTGCCGTAAGAAACTTCAAAAGCATTTTAAATCTATTTCCAGAAATCAAATAGCGAATAAGGGTCAAATAGCTATTGTCTCAACTACAGAAAATATGAAATTTGAAGAAAACTCGCAAATTTTCGTCATATTCGAGTATATGGAATGTAATTGTAGGTTCTTATCATATTTATGTATGATACATAAGTATAACAATAATTTATGACTAAAAGCGAAAATCAACCACAATTCATCAAAATAAAATGAAAAAAATAAAGCGACACAGAAATTTCACAATCATGCGAATGCAGATACAGTCATTAATTCAAGAATTCCGAAAGTGCTCAGGGAATCGCGCGAAGATTGTGCAATAATTGTGCAATTGTGTGTTTAATGGGTACATTTGTCCCTTCAGCTGCCGATTATTCAAGGCAGGGGTGCTCAACAAATTTAAGTTACTGAGCCAAACGACAACAACGTCAATATAAATTACAACAACATCGTTCTGGGAATTGCAAAAACTATTTCAACACCAACTAACAAATTAATGGTACAAGCAGGGTTGCCACTTTGGTAAATTGTTACCAAAATAGGTAGAAAAAATTTGGATTGGTAAAAAAGTTAATTTTTTCTCATTTTGGTAGATGTTTGATGAACTTTCCGTTCTTGATTTATTTTTCGTAGTTATCTTTAAATATATTATAAATTTCTTTGCATTCTTCTTATATAATTACATACGTATAAATGTATATCTATATAAGGCGAACATATCGTGCTCCATTCAAAACTAATTTTACTGGAATCCCGAGGAGCTTTTGATTGCCTAAATATTTTAAATGATTATTTAAATATAAAGAAAAATCGACAGGTATGTAATTACGCGCTATGATTGTTGGCAAACAAAAAATTAAATCAACGCCATTTTTTATCAATGGAAAAAAATTCAAAAAATCAACGGGAATTTTAAGCAGCACATTGTTTGCTATACTCAAATAGTATTTGCTTTAAAACTCCATACCTTAAATTGTTCTAAAAATTCAGAGTAAAAAATTCGAAATTTAGACGAAATTTTTTTAAATTTTTCTATATGTTGTATATAGTTTGAATCCTCGATTTTTATGGATTTAGTTAAAGCAATAAAAAAATTTTATTCGAAAAATATTGCGAATATTAAAAAATTCACTTTTTTTGAGTCACTGTATTTGTCTATAATAGCTCGAGTTGAAGTTTTTCAAGTAATGAAGTTTCATTGTTGCCTTTAGTTTCATCACTTCCGCTTTTGGGTGAAGGAAACTGAGAATATGCCAATAATATGACTCAAATAGCGTATAACTAGTTAAATAAAAAGTTCTTAAAAGCAATTTTAATTCTTATTGAAATAACAAACAAAAAATTATAGCAAGTAAGAAAGTCTAAGTTCGGGCGAAGCCGAACATTAAATACCCGGCGCAAGTATTAAATATATGTTTTTTCACCTTTCCGCAACCTTCCGCTAGATGGTAAGCCGGGGTGTATCAATTTTGAGTAAATTAGCGTCCTTCAATTTCGAAATAATGAAGTTTCAAGCATTTCTGAAATTTACCGTTATATGAGAAGCGGCCGTTATTTTAGTCCGATTTCAATAATTTTCAACGTTTTGCTTATATGTGGCAAGCACAATAACCACACCGAGTTTGGTACAAATTGGTAGAACGGTTACCGATATACTTATATGAGATCATAAGTGGGCGGTGCCACGCCCATTTTCCAAAGTTTTACCATAATCGTATTTCTTGGTAAAGAATTGTTGCAAGCATCAATTTTGAATAAATTAGCTTCAATATTTACTGATTTATCGAAGATTTTGTATTTCTCTAAATTACCGTTATATGGGATGTGGGCGTGGTTATTGTCCGATTTTAAAAAGTTTCGGCGATTTTTTATGCTATGCCAAGGCCAACAACTGTGCCAGATTTGGAAGAAATTGGTGCATATACACATGTAACCATAAGTGGGCGTGGCTACGCCCATTTTCCAAAAATTTATAATATTCTTATTTCTCGTCTAAAACTTATTACAAATATCAATTTTGAGTGAATAATCTCCAGTAGTTACTAAAATATCGCAGTTTTCGTATTTCTGAAAATTACCGTTATATTGGAAGTAGACGTGGTTAAGGTCCGATTTCGCCCATTTTCAATACCAACATACCTTGGATTAAGGGAAACCTACATACCAAATTTCGTTGAGATATCTCAATTTTTGCTCGAGTTATCGTGTACACGGACGGACGGACAGACAGACAGACGGACAAACGGACAGACAGACATGGCTTAATCAATTTCTTTTTTCATCCTGATCATTTATGTATACATTTGTCTATATCAATCTCGATTCGTTTTGGCTGTTACAAACAACCGTTATGTGAACAAAATTAATATACCCTTGTGCACAAGTGCGCTCGGTTATACTATAGCTTTAATTAAATTAAATAAGAAAATAACAAAACTGTAGTTTTTATTAAAATAATTGTAAAAAAGTTATTGGTAGATATTTCCCAGATTCGGTAGATTTTTTTCAAGTGGATGGTAAAATTTTTTTTCCTCAGTGGCAACCCTGGGTACAAGCATACAGCTGAGCAAATGCATGCCAACTCGAGGCAGCAGTGAATGAATGTCGATCGATTTTTGTCCCGTTAGCTTTCTGGACCATCGTGAGTTACCGTCGAAAATTCAGAATATCTTGCCAACAAAACGCACTGATCTCAATACAGAAAAAATGCTTGAAACTATGCAAGCTTTTGAAAAACTATCGCCGAATGATAAAAGTTAGATGTGAGAGATGTGAAAAAGGTTAGAATACAACAACATATTTTTGATATTTATCCTCTCGCTCATAATATTCACACTTTTTAAGTTTTCAGCAGTGTTGTCTCTTCAGAAACTAAATTAGTGGTAGATTTTTAATAAAAACAGTGGTAGATCTCTAGAAACGTGTGGTAGAATATTTGTAGTAACGTACAAATTTTCCAAAAAAAGATATATTAGACCATAAAGTAGTATTCAAATGTAGATAAACTGCATTCTTAGTTTCCTTCTAACGTTTTCATTTTTATTGCCTTAGAAGGTACATATGTATATCTTTGTCATAAAAAAGATCTTATTTCTCATTTTTGCAATAAGTTCTTAAGTGTTGTTGTCTGTAGAAATACTGTTTTTTTTAGCAACTTCACAAGCGTGTTCTCAGGCGATGTTGAATCTCTAAGAAAATCGCCTCATGTAAGTGCAGATTATCCTTCACGCACGCTAAAGAAATTTTGAAACGGCAGCACCTTCAGCTCTTCGACTAACACCAAATTTACAATAAATTTTCTTGACATTTGAATTCATATTGAAGAGAAAATTGACTGTTCAACCCTTATGAAAAAAAAAAATTTCCAATTAGGTTAATAATTTTATTCCAGCAAAATTGGGTAGTTTTTTAAAATAAATGGTAGTTGTGGTAGAATTGAAAAATGACCCAGAATGTGGTAGATTTACCACAATTGTGGTAAAGTGGCAACCAGTGTTGTCAAACATGGGCTTTTTCTACCAAAACTGGTAGGTTTCTTTCCATTTGGTAGGTTGGTAGGCTTGATTGGATTTTGATAGGTTTCGCGATAAAGAGTAATAGTTATTTGCGAAAAATAGAAAATATGTACGTATCTCCAAATATGTTAGCAACCTTTTTTATACAAATATTTCACCGGTGCGTTCGTATAATGGCGGCCACAAACATGTAAATATACCTGATTCCTAAGTACAAACGTATACCTTTTTATTGCCAATATGCAATACGTACATCCATATATCGTGACCTAAGGGCGAAAAGATACCAAGTCCATTTTTAGAAATTTTTCAGGAGAGACGAAAAATCGAAGTAGTCTCGTATTCATTCTGCATCAAAAACTAAACTTAAAAAAAAATGTACTTGGCACCTTTTCACCTTTAGGTAGTGATATAATTTATGGCGTACTTTGACCAAGATTCCAGAAGAGTCTGCCAATGGGCTCGTACTCAACCATATTTCAGGCGGAAGTCTTCCCAATCGAAGTATGTGTTCGCGAATGTCATCGTAGAAGGCAAATGAGGCCAGAATAAATATTATGTCGGACATTCAGGCAGCGTCAGCGGAAGTCAAAGGGAATAAGACAATCAAAGATATGCATAACTCTTTCCAGCAGGAACTCCGAAAGACACCTTGAACTTAGAACTCTTAAACCTGACAGCACACTGAAAGTTAACGTACGGTTTTAATTAAATGGGTATTTCTGTAGAGACGGACTGTAGGGTTTGTCGGCTGGTGAAAGAAACCACAGAGTATATTGTATGTGCCTGTCCACGAAGCATGAATCGTAGATTGATACACCTTGGAGAACGATTGCTTTCTCCATCTAAAATTTGGAACATGGCCTCATCCAAAGTGCTGAGCTTTTTAAATAGCCTAAGGTTGGAGTGATTAAATTTTGATTTAGCACAATATATCTTCTTAGGTCGCAGCACGGGTATCTTCATCGTGATAATAATAATATCGTCACTAGACACGAATAAAGAGCTCGAGAAAACTCTTTGGGGAGTTCTGGGGAATACTGTTGCACTCGAAAATATAGTTAACCGCGGACATAAGTTTATGGGTCTTTCAAAGAGGTTAACGCGGCTTTATTTGCCGTCACCTATGTTAAGAGTCTTTCTTCGGCGAAATTTTTTTACGCCTCTTTTTTCGCTATCAACTTTTGAGCTCGCGTCTTTATTCGTTTCTAGTGACGATATGTATGTATGTGTAAAGTAAAATGAATCGTTATACGCAGTTAATTTGTTTTCATTAATCTAGTTGTGTTTTAGTTTTACTAAATGTTATGTTAACTATGGCTGTATTCCAAAACGTCAAAATACAAAGCATCAGCCTCTTTTACTTCCAAACCGCTGAAGATTGTAATGCCAAATGTTCGCAACCACGGTTTGGTGCTAGTTAGACTTTTTCTTCTAGTGCGGTTTAGAAATAAAAGAGGCTGATGCTTTGTATTTTGAAGTTTTGGAATTCACCCTATGTTTTAAAAAAATTTTACATTGAAAACAAATATTAAAACCCAAAAAAATATATGGTAGGTTTTGGTTGGTTATGGTAGCATAAAAAATTTGTCTGTGGCAACACTGGTTTGCAGGCATTGTTCAAAGATTCCAGTGGAAAAAAGAGCAAAATCATTTATTGATGCTCTCCATAACTGCAACAAACAATTGTAGCCATCCATACATCGGTTGCTACAAATTTGCGCAACTCTTCCCGTGTTAGTGGCTTCAAGCGAACGCACGTTTTCAGCTCTGCGCAGATTGGAAACTTATCTACGAAGTAAAACAGGCGAAGAGCGATTGAACGGGCTAGCGTTGTTGAACGTGCACCGAGACGTGGAAGTAACGAACGAAAAGGTTATCGACATTATGTCAACAAAAACAAGATTGGATATAATGTTATAAAATAAAACATTGTTAAATATTGTGACAAAAATCATTCTTTTAATAGTTGCGAAAAACTCATTTAATGAAAACACAAATTGATATGAGGTCCATAAATATTTAGGAAGTAATTTTCTCGATCCGCCCCTGTTTTGTGCATATATAGTCATGTGAAAAATAATAGGGACACGACCAGTTTTGGCTATTTTGGTTTTGTATGTTTAATGTTCATTATTTTTTTTTTTATAAAAATTCAGGTCATTATTTACAAAAACCATATAAGGCTACATTTCAAACTTCGTTGAAAATTTCGACAAAAATTTAAAACAACAAACTTTGTATTGAGAATTTTTAGAAAAGTTCTAAGTTGCAGTTTTATATCCCATTAAATTCTAGCTTAATAAAGAGCAAGTTTCAAGTAACTAAACATTTTCGATATTTTTTTTGCTGACGGTGTCACGCATTTTCTTCAATACAAAGTATGTTCGACGCTTTTTTGTGAACTGAAATTCTTAATAAATAGTTTGTTGTTGTTGTAAAAATGTTTGCATTTTCCGAATTTTTAAAAAGTTTGAAATTTGGATTCATATGGTTTTCGTTAAAAAATTAGGTATATTTTTCGTCATTAGACACGAATAAAGGCGCGAGCTCAAAAGTTGACGGCGAAAACAGACGCATAAAAAAACTTTAGCGTCAAAGCCCCTTAAAATACTTCGCCGAAGTTTTTCATAAGCATCTTTTCTCGCAACATTTTTTTACGCGCCTTTTTTCGCCGTCAAAACACTGTCGCGCCTTTATTCGTGTGTAGTGACGTTTTAAACAAACAGAAGATAAATAGCCAAAACTGACCGTATGTGTGTTTCTATGTAGACGTATGTATGTATGTGCACCACTTCCGCTTCCTTGGTTAGGCTCTTTGATCGTATGCCGTTTGTTCGCAGCTACACGATATGGAACATTCACTGGAGCATATACATAGATATGTATGTACATACTATAACTACGTAAGTAGTAAGAGGACTTGTATACTTGTGCCCAATTTGGTTGCTTTCAAATAACATCATCCACTTTCAATGTTAGCAATGAAAATTCTTGTACATATGTACTATGTCTGGACGAGATTGGTGGGATGTGTAGGTAGATAAACGCTACCTAATTTTCTGAAGTAATCCCCGTGAAACTTGATGTTTTAGTCAAAATAAATTATGCAGAACAAGGATACGTGCTGAGAGCAAAATATTTTAGTGCGCGCCTTTTTTATACGGTTATGTGTACATACCCAGCAAACCATTTTTTCAGAGTATTCTGCATTGTAAAGACATTTTAAAGAATTCCTTAAGATTTAATTCGATTTTTTGCCGAATTTTCTAAAATGAAATAAATTACGCACACTTCCATTCTTTTACGAAATTTCGGAAGAAAATCTGTGAAGCAACGAAAATAATGCTGCTATGTGAAGAATATCTTTCAGAATTTTTCCAGAATTTTATTTTTCGTACAGAAATTTCTTTACGAGTTCGTGTCAACCCCTTTATATAATTTTCTTTGAAAATTCGTAAAAAAATCGTTACAGAAATCAGATACTCCTAACGATTTCCTTAAGATTTCGGGAACTTTGGTTTGCAGGGTATCTACGTACATACTAATACAATTTGAGGTGCTTGCATCAATCCACTTCCTTCCCAGTTTTGCTGAATTGTCAAACTAAGTATGGGAGATTATCCTTAATACCTTTGTATGTACTTCTTAGTCCCCATTAAAACATACCAAATCGTCCTCGCATATGGGTGTTTCCATCGGAAGGTCTACCGCGGAAAAATAATAAAAGTCATATATCTAACGTATTTATGGGCCGATTTGTCTGCTTTTTTAAATATATACTGGCTATGTAAGTAGAATAATTTTTGCGTAAAATGGCTAGGTGGCGCCAAGGTAGAGATATTTTTTAAAAACCACATTTATGGTCCGATTAGGTTCGAATTTGGCGTATGTAGTTGAAACATAATAAATCATAGATTTCCAAAAGATTTACCCTGAATTGGCGCTGAAGTCAAAATATAAAGTACACAGAGAAATTTTCGTTTTCAAATTTGTATGGAATGTTTTACTTTTAAAAACGTTTTGACCCAGGTCTTGCACCTACAATATTTATTTAAATTTTGAGAACGAAAATTTTCAATTCAATTTCCAAAATCCATGTTTTTTTGTTTGGTACCCAAATTTTCAAACTCTTTTTAAAACGATCGTTTGATAATTGAACAACAAAAATCACAACAAGTCATTTGGTATATAATACATTGTCAAAAATATGTTGATATACATATATACTTATAAATAAGTAACAAAATTTAATAAACAAAATACAGATGTTTTACAAATAATATATACATACAAACATACAGATGTTCCCGCCTTACTTCAACGCTGGGCCTGCTAGTTTTTCTTCACGCAGGTCAAACCCTGTAATTTAAAGCAAGAAAGTTTTAAATTATTATTTAATAACTCATATAAATTAATTTTTGTAAATTATTCTTACCAAAGCTTTTTTTGGTCGAAGAAGTCCACCGTATCACTAATGTCGCTTCCACGTAGTTACGTGGTTAGAATGGCGGTATTGTTTGTATATACTTCATCACCTTTTTTGAAGATTGAAGTAACTTATTTATATCAACACAATTTTTCCGACAAATGATGCAAACATATGAAATGTTTTTCATTATAGCTAGGTAGCTTTTTAAATTCTAATGCAAAATATTTTAGTTTTAAATATTTTTCATACTTAATTGACTGAAAATAAATTAAATTTTTTATTTTAAAATTGTATAGTTTTATTTTACTTGTTGAAAATTGTGTCGAACTACAATTCGTTGGGAGAAAATCCAAATGTTTCATTTTAGTTTTGAAAATACGCAGTTTTTCCGTTATTTCTTTAATTTCGTCTGTTCTCCTCAGTAAAAAAGTGAATATATTATATCGTTTTTGTTTTGCGAATTTTTCGTTTTAAAGTCGTAAATACAAATACTGTATTTTTTATTTTGCATGAAGTAAAATTATTTCAAAAACTTTTATTTTACAATTTCTTTTAAAAACTTGCGTTTTACCTGTATCATTTTCTCTGTGTATATTCGACATAAAATGCACGTTTTATTTGCGTTAAAAATTCATTTAAAAGCAATAGTAACAAAAATATAACAATCGAAATTTATGTCACGTGACACCTCGTCACGAAAATAAAATTTTAAATTACCTGTTCCGGTCCACTATGGGAAATTTGAGCCTATTTTGTGGCCAAAAGTCAATTTCTGGACTTGCTTGAAATAAATTTTTTTTTGTCTTGTCTTACAGAGAATACCTCAGAAAAAAAGACTGTGTACCCTGTTTTTCGATAAATTGACGTACCGTTGATTTGGTAACCTTCAAACAGATAGTTTCGAAGTTTTCTGTAAACGGAAAATGTGTAGCATCATTTTGTGCCACTTTCAAATGCGTGTATCTCGTAATCTATTTGCTGCTTTTCAAAAGTGAAAAGCGAAAAGAAAGAGTGACGGTTAGCAGAATATTTACCAATTGAAATTAGTATTATAGTTTAAAGGTTGTGACAAAGAAACGTCTGCATTTAAGTGACTTTAAAGTGAAATTGTACAATTAAAAAAAAGTTTATTTAGTGTTAAAAAAAAAAA
>NW_023458558.1:82615151-82617150 GCF_013731165.1 Rhagoletis pomonella | reverse complement strand
TTTTAAAAAAGTTAAAAAAAACTCATCATAAATCGGTAGAATAGTCCCTGATCTCTCATTTCCCCATAATCTTATACTGCGATTTTGTGCGATATTAAAGAAATTATAATTTTTCTTAGGTAACTACTTGGTTCAAAATCATGAGTTTTATGAAATAATTCACGGTTTTATAATTTAAAAGTTGGAAAAAACCTGTCAGATAACAAAGAGAAAGTTTTAAACTTAAGGTCAGCAGAGGATTCGAGTCGATATTTATAATAGAGCGTACGAGGCATCTGTTTATTGGTTGGGGACCCCGTGTGACCATTACGCTATTTTTTAGAGGTGTGACCTATACGGGTTAATTTTTACGCGGCAAGGCCACTACTTCTAGTCCTACTACTGGGCCAAGTTTTAAATTGATATCTCAACTTTTAGAATTTTGGCCACAAAATAGGGTAAAATGTCCCATAGTGCGGTCCAATGAGATTTGAACCCGCACACTCTTGTCAGGAACCATCTGCATCAAGCATCCCTGCGCGTTGAGTTACAAGCACAACATGTAAGTGTTCTTTTAAATGTTCGCTATCAAGCCAAATTACGCGACTGGCATATTTGTACAAATTTGTTTTTGCTATTTACAGAGTGGTATTTTTTGGAAATTTGTTATTGGACTGAACTGATTCTTGATGAAAATTTGAAGACAATACCCTGTTAAAATATTTCGAATTACTAACATGGAAAAACCAAAAATTACGCTATTTGAAAAAAACCATGTTATTTTTTCTTAATGCGCGTTCAATTCCTAATTCGCAAAATTAATTTTGAGTATCTATGTGTGTGTGTTTCTCTTAGGGGAAACATTATGTCGCTGTTAGCACGATTACCAAGAAAGATCTCCTAGATGCTTACCGGCCTATTCTGCGTTGGTAACCGATAAATAAAGTTATTGTCAAATTTTAAACCGTTTTCCCATTTTACGCACTCATGTAACCGGCAAATTTTGTTACCATTTCATAACCAGGTAACAAAATATTGCCACGTGAAATACACTGAAAATAAAATCCGCGTAAATAACTATAATGAAAACTTGCGTACAGTTTGCGAAAGTTTTCGCCATTTTGAGCCACGAAAGTTTTCGTTGATTGTACAAAACCGTTTCCGTACATACTACGAAAATATGAGACATCAGATCTTAGTAAATTTTACGAACGTATTCGTACTATTTACGTACGAATTTCGTACTACTTACTAAAGAATTTCGTACTACTTACTAAAAAATTTCGTACTATTTCTTTATTTTTTAACGAAATTTTTGTAAAATGCACAAAATAGTTCGTATATTTAATGCAATTATTTTCCTAAAATCTGCGGTTGTTTCGTAGAACTTCCGACTGCTTTCATTCACCTCACTGTAAAAAACATAAGACGAATTATAACACAACACTTTTATTTGGTTTCGCAGATTCGCAGCTTTTTCGAGGTTTTTTTTCCTTTCTCGACTATAAATTAAAGGAAAATTATAAGGCGTCTGAAAGGCAAGTTTCAGATAAACATCATACATGTACTTACACTGAGAAAAAGGATTAGTTTCGACAACTAAAGATATTTAGTTCCCGAATTTTGACAATATTTGGGAACTGTTACCAAGGATTGGGAACTATTACCATCGATTGGTAATTATAACTAAATATATTAAAGCTTCTAATATTCATCTAGGTTGTAACAAATCGTTAATTTAGTTGAAGGGTTTGGTTAATACTAATAAATATTTCTTTGAAGCATATTTCTACAAATTCCATTCAACTTAACGTATGGTTCATAAAAGGATGTTATTAAGCTCTGCTAATGCAGATAAGCTTTCTTTCAACACGTGGTTTAGTCATAGTTACCAAATCTTAGTTGAGGCAACCACAATTTGGTTTGAGAGTGGAACATATTCATGCTTGTGAGCCACCCCTAAAGAATGCTGAGCGCTCTCTGAGCACATACGAAGAGCGCCAGCTGAGCAATGCACACA
>NW_023458558.1:82607494-82615051 GCF_013731165.1 Rhagoletis pomonella | reverse complement strand
AATTCTTACCAACATATACATATGTATTATTTACTTTAGTAACTAACTTATGTAAATATGTACGTATTTTTATGCTTAATATATGCAAATAAAAGAAGAAAGTAAACACAACAAACATCGAGTAAATTTTTATTTGTGTCAAACTGAAACTTTTTTCCTAATAATAAACGGTTAGCTGATTCAAGTCTACAGCAAGTTCAAAAAATTAATTAAAAACTTGTATCAACCAAAGCATTGTTTATATTTGCTCAACAATGATTTTATTCAACTAACAATATTGTCCAACCAAGGTAGTCGTTTTGTAATTATTAACAAATATACATTTGTCCCAACTAGAAGTCTTAAGTAAATTGCAGACTTTCGTGAACTATATTTTTATTTCGCCATATCCAACTATGCCACTTGATCACTATAACCAAATCTTGGTTATTATAACTAAACCTTTTTCTGGGTGTACTTAAAAGTAGTGCGTCTGTTCCTGGCTTGGGCTTGCCGTTGATAGCTAACTAATGAAATTGCCTATTTATGAAGTCCCACATTGCAGCAAGGCTCAGCGTGGGCGATGTTAAAAACATTGTATGCTTAAAAGCATTTATCCACAGCTTTAACATTCAATTTTATATTCCAGCAAAAGCTTCTTAAAACTTTTAAAATTATATTATACGTCTCACAGTAGCCAACCAGTAGTTTCGCAATGACCAGCGGCACATAAAAATATGATGAAATATTAAACTGACGGTAATATAGTATATTATACGAAAATATTCGTCTGTTGTGCGAATTTAAAAAAAAATGTTTTGCATTTGTTCTATGTACGAAAGTATTAAGTAAATTGTACGAATACAGAATTGTAGATTTCGTAAATTTTAAAACCATACGTAAATATTACGAAAGCCTTCGTACAATGTACAAAATTATTCGTACAGAGATTTGTTCAGTAATTTACGAATGTGTTTCGTAAAATAAGCGTAAGATTTCGTAAATTGTACTGAAAAAAGGCTTTACGAAAGTCCTTTTGTTATATTTACGAATGGTTCGTAAAATCTTGTTTCGTTGTGAAAAATGTGTTCGTATTATGAACGAAAGTTTCGTACATTGTACAAAAACCAAAACTACGAAAGTTTTTCTTAGCACTTTTACGAAATTTTATTTTCAGTGTAAGCAACACCAGAACAATGACTGTTTTGCCGCTGTTATCGCTTTTTCTATGTTCACTATATGATTGGTCATTTAATTTATAACGACTTTCGAGCAAGATTCTCTGACTTAACACAAAACTGAAAAACTTTTTTCGAGACTTTAGCTTTAACTTTATTTTGCTTGCTATTGCAATTCTAAAAGAAAACCCGTAAAATTTATCTTGATGATAAAATTTATATCCACGATTTCCTCGAACCAAACAGCCAGCTTTATTCTGCGTGTTTTTTTTATTTATGCATGTATATATGCTCGTATCTACATATATATAAATACATTGATATCACTATCGTTGCTCATCGCCTGCATTCTATACTATCATTTACGAGTAGTTATTCTTAATGTTTACAGTCAGTCTACGTTCTCTAGTGCACCAGAGTGGATTACGTTGTTGTTTTTTGCTTTCATGTAAGTCCTTTCCATGACACATCACGTATCCTTGCTGCGTAATTTTGATGAAACTAATCCATGCGATGTTATGCTTATATAACTCACAAAAAACTTTTTGCAAATTCCATTTACGACTTAATTTACTTTAGTGAAGATTTGGCTTCGCATAGAAGGGAAGAAGAACAAAACATATTTTAAATACTTATGTGGTTATATGTGAATATGTACATACATACGCAGGGCCGTAGCCAGGATTTTTTTCCGGGGCGAGAGTTCTGGACATTTTTTTTTTACTTTTATTTCAACATATTTTGATTAAAAGAAAAATACCGATAAAAATAAAATATTTCACAGAAACAACCAAAAAGTAATAGATAATCCCATGAGGCTATTGCCTGAAAATTTTAAAATGCAGTTAGTGGCATTGTGCTGCTATGATAGCACGGCCGAGTAATCATAGTCAACTTATGTATAGTAAACTGCATCACTCCCCATACAAAAAAAAATCGGTACTATTTTTCACTGGAATTATAAAATCTATTATATTTTAAGATTTCCACCAAAATATCTTGCAAAAATACTAAGATTTACGTTAGGTGGACGGATTTGAAAATACCTCCAAAAATTGAGTTTTTTTATTAATAAAAGCAGTTTTTTAATATTTTTTTAAAAAATTACTTCAGATGACTAAAACCTCAGACGACTAAACAGTTTAAGCTTAAAAGTTTGCATAAGAATATTTAAAAAAAATTTCCTACAGAAACATAATAATGAGATTTTTGATGATGTTTTTGAACTTTTTTCAAAGACTGCTTTAAGAAAAACTTGAATAACTCAGTCAAAACCTTACCAACTTACTGACTTATGAGGTATCATTAGTAAGGTATTTTCTCACGCTTTTAATTTCTTTGCGAATAAGCTCATCCAAAATATTAAAGAGGAAGGTCAAATAAACGAGTGTCATTCCATGTTGATTTAAGAAGTAATGGTATTTGATAAGGAAAAAATTGGGCCGTGAATGAGTTTTTTTTTGCAAATAAATAAAAAAGGTGAGAAAATATCTTTCCACTTATACATCACAAGTCTATATCGGTAAAGTTTTGCAGCAGTTATTCAAGTTTTTCTTACACAAATCTCTGAAAAAGGTTAAAAAAATAGCATCAAAAATCTTATTATTATGATTCCGATGATACATTTTTTTAATATTTTTATGTAGATTTTTTAAGCTTAAACTGTTTTGTCATTTGAGGGGATTTTTTCCAAAAAATCCTTTAAGAAACTATTTTTATTCATAAAAAACATAATTTTTAGAAGTATTTTCAAACCGGTCCAGCTCACGTAAATCTTAATATTTTTCCGAAATATTTTGGCACAAGTCTTAGAATATACTAGGTTTAGTAATCCCGCCGGAAAAACCGAAACTTTTTTACCTTTTACATTTTTACGCGCCAAATAAATATAGGTTTGCAACTCGCAAAAACATGGATGTTGAGAAAAAAACATTGATGTTAGTGGATTATATAAAAACATCGATGCATCGATGTTTCTCCAGCTCTAGTGTGAATACGCAAATATTAATAATATTTTTCGTTATCCCAATCACGAAAATTAATTCGTTGAAAAAAAAATGTTCCCAATTTTTTTTTATATTGTACCAATAGAGCAATATAAAAATGAACAAATCTGTACAAATGTACCAATCAAGTGTCACTGGCTTAGAAATTTATACAATTAATAAAAAAATCAACAAATTTGGAGTTTTTTAATTAGATTCTGAGTGTGTAGTTTCGTAGCCCATTGAATTCTAGTAGAATAAAGTACAAGAACACCTACAACCCCCCCTTCCCCCCCCCCCCCCCCCCCCCCCGTAAATACTGCCTTGTACATACGTATGGACATATGTATATTATCGTGGGTTGAAAATCCGCTTTTTTAGAATTTTGATTGGTAATAGCAAAAATATGGTTCTAAAAACAATATGTGTTAAAGATGACAATTTTTGGTCAATATCTTCGGCTCGCCCAAGTCCATCAAAGTTCAAAGGGCTAAAAAAAATTTATTTAATAAATACAATAATTATTATATTTTTTTAAATAAAATTCCAAGTATATAGACCTTTTTGGTAGAGAATCCAAGTAAGCTAAGAAACCACTTTTTTAATCACTTGAACTTTGATGGCCTTGGGTGACCCTAAGATATTGACTAAAAATTGTTATCTTTCACACAGATTGTTTTTAGGGCATAATGAACTATATTTTTGCTATTACCAATCAAAAATTCTACAAAAGCCGACTTTCGGCCCACGCTAATGTATATACATATATTTTTCTTTCCTTCTTTCATATACATACACGTGAGCAGAGAAAAGTTGGATATTTGTACACATAAAATTGCAAAGGTGGAGGTAGGTAGGGAAAATATAATAAGTCACATCAATGAGAAAACTTCTTTCATCTAAAGCTTTTCATCAGCCAACTTTTTCCCTATTATAGGCTAGTCAAGGCGACGCACATTGGTTAAAATGGATGCAGTTGTTTTCTTCAAGCGTTATGCAAAATTTTGAAGACAATTCCTTCTCAAAAAAACTTACGTTGTCTCCCCTCATGTATGACTTTTCACACATAAGGCAACCCCATGTGTTTTTCTATAGAAACTTCGCTTGGTTTGCTTTCAATGTATGTACATATGTGCTTATATTTGTTTTTATGTATATGTATAGTGCTTACCGTCCCTTCAGTACGGGACTACAGGACTGCTTAACTGGTAGCTACCTGATAAACTCCGTCAATTACCGACCGACTACTTGCAGTGTATTTCATCGATTACTTTTACAAGACAATGTCCTGGGCGGTAGTCACCATCGGCTCTATCTGCACTACCGGGAGTTACTAAGTAGTCACTTGCGTGATTTATGGGCGCCCTTGTCGTAGTTTTTCGCTATCCTGCTTACGACTGGTTCGACTCTGCACTACCATGTGCACTACCACGGGTTAACAGAGTAGCTACTTACCTAGAAGTCGGTGCAGTAGCGGTTCAAAAGGAGCGATTGACTCCAGCAGTACTCGAGGGATAATTATACGACACTTATATATTGACAAGATTTGACTATTTACTTTATTATTTTTTGAGAAGAACCTGCTGCTTATACACCCAGGATAGCGGATTTCCATTTAAATATCGGTTACCACCCTGTATACTATGGCGCGTTACATGTTTTCTATCCCTTGTTTCTGCGACTGACGTATTCTCCTGGCAATTCTGAACATAAATGTCCATGGAAACATATCTCTAAAATAGGTTTCGAGCTCCCATATACTTAATTTTAGTTGTTAATCCATAACCAATTTCTTTTTTAATCGACTCCAATTCAATTAAATTGATGAGATAAGCAACGTATTATAAGTAGGTACCAAAATAAAGTAGCTTAAGAGAGATTAATTTCCAAAACATTTTTTGAAAAGGGTTGCTACCTGATTAAAAAATTTAATTCTGTGCTGTGGTGCAACGGTTGACAGTGCGTGCTACCATTCCGCAGTTCCTGGGTTCAAGCCCAGGTTAAAGCAACATTGCAAAAAAAAAAAATATAAAAAAAAGGGTTTTCTTAACAGCGCTCGCCCTTCGCCAGGCAATGGCAAACCTCCGAGTGTATTTCTCTCATGAAAAACAGCTTCTCATTAAAATACAATCGCCGTTCGGAGTCGGCGTAAAACTGTAGATCGGTCCTCTTTGTTTGAGAACATCAAAGCTCACGCCACAAATCAGAAGAGAAGCTCGGACAAACACTAACATATGTGTTATATTTATTATTATTAAATAATGTGTGAAGAATTTAATCTATGTCTATAAGATAAATGAAATAATACGATATTTGCGTCAAACTAAAGGGTTTAAGCAAGCGTAATCTCTAAATATTTTAAGAAGTTTGTCACAAGTAAAGGAAGCAAATTGGGAGTTGGATCTGTAGTGGGAGAGAGACTTCCTCGCCAAGTACTGTCGTTTACCCCGGTGGACGAGCGTCTAGCCACAATTCTCAAAAAAGCGCAATTTTTTAGCATCTCTCTCATCTGCGCCCATGCCCCAATGGAAGAGAAGGATTAGACATTCAAGGATCTCCCAAGTTCAATTCAAGGATGGGTAAGGAAGGGATCTTTGGAACCACCGTCCGAAAATTCAGCCTCCACGACGAAACGTCCGACAACGGACTGAGGCTGATCGACTTCGCCGGGGCCCGAAACATGGTAGTATGCAGTACTAGGTTCAAGCATCAAAAGATTCATCAAGCTTCGTGGCTGTCTCCGGATCGAAAAACGAGAAACCAAATTGATCACGTTGTGATAGACGAAAGGCACATTTGCAGTGTTTTAGACGTACGTACACTCCTAGGCCCAAACATCGGCTCGGACCACTATTTTGTTGCAGCCAAGATACGCACCCACCTTTGTGCAGCAAAAAATGTGCACCCAAATATGCAAGGAAAGCTTTACGTCGAAAACTGCAATCACAACAGACAGCCAATGCATTCGCTTCTCGACTTTCACACCTGCTCTCAGAGAGCACTCTTCTACAAACCGCCATATGCGAGCAGTTGAATCACATTTCCCGCTCATTAAGTACCGTCGCCGCAGAAGTAGTCGGATTTCAGCGATCCCGAAAGAACAACTGGTACGATGGGGAGTATCAGGAAGCTGCAGAGAAAAAAGATGCCGCCTACAGGACCACGCTAGGATCGGGCGCAACGCGCGCTTTGTGTGACCGCTATAGGGATCTGAAGTGGGAAGCGAGACGAATCTGTCGCAATAGGAAGGGAGAGGCCGAAATAGTAAGTGCGAACAACTTGAAATGCTGGCTGACAGGAAGAATGCCCAAAATTTTACCAGAGAGGTAGGCGACTTACGGAAGGTTTTAAGACCAGGGCGTTCTCCTGTAATAACAACAATGGTGACCTAGTTACCGATGTTCAGAACGTACTTAAATTATAGAGGGACAATTTCTCCAACCTACTGAATGGTAGCAGCTTGGAACGTTGTGGAGAAGAAGAACCCGATCCCCCAGTCGATGATGACGGAGTCGATGTTCATCCGCCTGACTATGACGAGGTACGAATAGCAATAACGCGACCGCAAAACCACAAAGCTGCTTTAGCTGACAGCCTGCCAGCTGAGCTATTTAAGTACGGTAGCGAGGAGTTGCACGACGGCTGGAATTTAAGTGTGCTCTTTCCAATCCACAAGAAAGGCGACCCCGTAATTCGCGTCCACTACCGAGGGATCAGCCTTCTAAGCATAGGTTACAAGATCTTATCGAGCGTAATGTGTGAAAGAGTGAAGCTCACCGTCAATAAACTGATTGGGCCTTATCAGTGTGGCTTTAGATCTGTAAAATCCACCATATACCAGGTATTCACAATACGCCAAATCTTGGAAAGGACCCTCGAGAGAAGGATCGACACTCACCACCTATTGGTCGACTTCAAAGCCGATTTCGACAGCACTAAAAGGAGTTGCCTATACCCCGCTATGTCTGATGCCAAATTGATACGGCTGTGTAAACTGACGTTGAGCAATACCACCAGCTCCATCATAATTGGGAAAGACCTCTCCGAGCCATTCGCCACCAAACGGGGTTTCAGACAGGGCGACTCCATTTCATGCTACTTCTTTCATCTGATGTTGGAAAAGATAATAATAGAACTGAACCACTCAGGAACAATTTACTAAAAGAGGGTGCAATTGCTGGCTTATGCCGTTGACATCGACATCATCGGTAACAAAAACCGCGAAGTCTGTTCTGCGTTTCCAAGTTGGATAAGGAAGCAAAGCTAATGGGTCTGGTGGCAAACGAGGACAAGGCGAAGTATCTCCTGTCATCAAACAAACAGTCAGCATATTCGCGCCTTGGCACCCACGTGACTGTTGACAGTTATAATTTCGAGAAAGGAGAGAATTTCGTTTACTTGGGAACCAGCATTAA
>NW_023458558.1:82597312-82607394 GCF_013731165.1 Rhagoletis pomonella | reverse complement strand
CCTTGTCAAATTTGACAAGGGATGACGGAAATTCGTTCCATAATACATCATACACCCACCCTGTCGGAAACAACAACAACCAAAAAGGAAATAATAATATGCATTAATAATAGCAATAATAATTCCTATTTACCCTTTTTTTCTCATTAAATGCAAATGCAAGCGCACGAGGAAAGACAAATTGACAAAGCGGGTAAAAGTTGAGAGTTGCCAAAGATTTTGCTTCGTTTTGCTTTACTTTGCTTCAAACGCTTTTTATTTATGTGAGCATACTCATTCATATACCTACATCGATCTTATATGTCAAAGCAAAGAACTATCAAGGAAAGCGAAGAAAGTTGTTTGTGAATCAGCCTTTAGAGACTGCAACATCAAGTGATTGGCAGCTTATGGTTATTAATGCGTCATCCGTTAATAATCTTATCTTACATTGGCAGTTTTTGATATCATTTATATATATAATAAACAAAAGTGCTGCGAGCACTGATCCCTGTGGTAATCCCATTTCAACGTCTATTTTTGATGACAGCGCCCAGCAAAAAACACGATTACCATAGAAACGAATGTGGAAACGAGCTAGGCGATGGGAATCGCTTACCCTTTCGCTTCAGGAAGGCCTTATTTTAACATGTGCATGTCATTGGCGGTAAGCCCTTACCCGCAGCATTACCTTCAAACGAAGGGAGAACGCATGGATAAACAGAATCCAGAGAAGCGAACAAAGAATGCCTTACAGAGAAACTAATGTAGAATGCCCAGATGAGTACATACTTATTTATATTATATCAGAAAATGTCTTAAGAGATTAAATTTAATTAAAATTTTTATAAATCAGTTTTTATACAAACATATGTATGTATTTGGGTATTTAGATTTTAATTAAAAATCGGTATGTACATACATGCATATTTAATTAAGCTTAAAATTTTACTTCCTCACTCATGTACTTCACTTCATTGACTGACTTCAACTTCGCTGCAAATTGAACAAAGCAAAACATGATTTTTATGCGAGACAAATTTCCACAGAAACTAACGGTAGGAAAAGATTTTTTGGATATTCATTCTATTTTTCAGCTGACTACGATGCAGCATTCTACGTTGCATTCCCCGAAATGAAGCAAAGAAGCGAATTAAGAAAGAAATATTATAGGACATTCTACTTTGCATTCCCCAAAATGAAACAAAGAAGCGAAATAAATAAAATATTGTAGGACATTCTACTTTGCATTACCGACAATGCCTAAAAGAAGCGAAAAAATTCGAAGGCATTATAACGCTATGCCTTCTAGAACACGTTACCACTAAAAGCAATTACCGATTTTTTTGCTGGGTGTATTTCTTATTACAGTTCCTTGGTTTTTTCCGTTAAGGTAGCTTTTGCACCAATTAAGCGCAAATTTCCTACGTCAACAGTTTCAAAAGCTCTCTTCAGATCCAGAAAAACTGAAATCTCTATTTGTTTTTTCGACCATCTTTCTTTCCATTTTGCTATTACCAAGTTCAGTGCAGTTTCTCAGGAGCGCTTGGATCTAAATCCCGATTGCTCGCTTATAACAATCTATATACTTATTTCTAAACGGTATTTTTCTGTTTCCAAATGTTATTTCACTTTTAATATTTTATAAAATTTAATGAATGATATCCCATTTTTAAGGGGGAAAGCTCACGTACATGCGAAAAATAGTCACGTTGTTCAAATTTAGTTGTTTATTAAAAAAAGGGGCTTTTAAAAAACTGAAAGTACTGTATCAGGTCAATAAAGCGCCATATCGTCCATAATACTTCATAAAGTTGAATGATTTAAACACCAAAATTTTTAGGACTTAAATATAAATCGACTAAAATATTAAAACGCATTCAGAGAATGAAAGGCATTTAAATGCACTCTTCCACAATAATTTTGAAGAGGGTTTATATCTCTATATAGTAAGTATTAAACAAAGTTGCTTACGTTGTACCGAGCTTAACTCTAGAGTAGACTATCTCATGTGAGCTGTATTTTTGTTGTGTTTACAACATGTTGGATAGGTAAGGTTAAAGTGCGTTGCAAATTATTACCGGTTCCATTTACAGGTGCCGGATTTGAAAAATGTATTCTGGAATTTTGTTAAAAAATACAAAATCAGCCTTTTCATGAGTTTCATTTTCTTCGAATCGGTTCACTTTTCTCTTTTCGTTTCCGTGTATTCACTACGGGCGGATGAAAAAATTTCCGGCAAAACTCCCGACAAGGCTGAATGAGAATATCTGGCGTGTACATTTCTTTTGCGAATATGGTTCAACTTCGTCGAAGATAATTTGAGTTTTTCGACATTGTACTCTCAGTGTTCGTAAACCATTCGCCGATTAAATTAGTTAATGCAGGACGACCTCAGGATGGACAAGCACCTTAACAACTGAAACAAATTTATTTCGTTGATAACTCTGATATTGAAATCGATCAGTGTTGTGCGATTAACTGTGCGATTAAACTTCAGATCATTGGAAAGTTGCAAGTACTTCATCGCGGACGCAACGCTTCGGTTAGGTTATTTAAAATGGCAATGGAAGATATGCTTTCTGGCGACCACAAAACCATAATTCGAGCAGATAAATGTCACACTGGGAGTCATTCAGTGAATAGTTGGTGAAAGTGTTGTACGAAAATATTCCAACGAGATGGTCGCCGGGTACGCTAGTATCATATTTATTCATATACTCAAGCAGTGGCTCTTTCAATATGGTTTCCATAATTTTCTGATCGGTCGGCAGCGTATTTATAATTCGTATCTCCTCCGGTTTAACTGTTCCCTTAATTTTTTCCACATGCACAATTGTCGAAGTTTTCCAATATTCCGGAAAAACACCACTGTTAAAGCTTTCATTAGCTATGCATGTATACATGCAGCCTTGGTACTCCATACTGTCTATCAAACGCCTTCTATTAACAGTTTTTTTCCCCATATTTATTTTTTAATGTCGCTGCTATTCGCATAAATTCCTCCGCCTTTATCGGTTTAAATTCAAAAAGGTTTCTATTCATCACCACTTTGTCTACATCTGATGATACTCTCAATAATCATCTTCGATGCAAATGTCATTCCAGGTTATTCTTTTTATTTAAGAAGTCTCATTGTTCATATTTATAGAATCTTTAAGACACCTCCACATTCATTTTTGGTTGTTACTATTGACTGCAATTTTATTTTCCATTCATTTTTTCTTTTTATTTGAACTTTTTTTTTTAAACGATTTAAATTATTATTAGCTTTTGCCAGCAGCCTCGCCCGCGTAATGTTTGGCTTAACGTAATTCTTTTAAATGTATCAAAGAAGGAAACAAATCATTGTCTTATTGTCTCGGGCATGTATGTATGTATATAGATTTCTGGTTCTCGATACACGCGAGAAGCCAACGTAAAGTTGTTCGTGCGAAAAACATGGAGTACCCAGATTAGGAATGTTAGTCCCGGGATCTCCGCTTTTCTTAGGTCCCGAAAATCCCGGGATTCTCGGCAAATAATCCCGGAATTTCCTTGGTCAGTGTTGGCTATAAATATATGTATATTTTTTTATAATTAATATTTTTATATAAATGTCTAGTGCGATAGTCAATTTTACACACAAAAATTGAATATATTCCATGGGGCAAAATTTGGTAAAATTTCATTTTTAGTTTTTCATTCTGACGACAGTAATTCAAAAATGATTTATAAAATTCAGTGAAATGTGCTTAGAGAAAATGTATGGATATCAAAATAAAGAGAAAACTGTAGAATTTGGACAGATTAAATTTTTTGGTGCATAAGAACGGGTAAGTATTGAAAATGTCCTTTTAAAATTTTATCCTTGAATATCCTTGAAATTTTTAAATATTTATTAAAAAAAAAATATATATGTTACGGGCTCATATAAACTAAACAAAGTCCTTTCAAATAAATCCTGACATCTGAGAGAAAAACTAAAAACGCAGTTTTACTATGTTTGGCCCATGGTTTCGCGAATATATTGATTTTTGTGTGTAGAATGACTATCACACGGTGCTATATGTATAATGAGGTAGATATTTATAAACAACTTTTAAACATTAAATTAACAAAAGAAATGTATACAAAACTGGTCGAAATAAGGCATTTCTTTTATTTGTACTACTAGAATGTATATTGTCGTTTAAAGTACAAAACTGCGTATCGTAATTCTGCAAAACCGCGTAACTGCTCTTGGTTCAATCCTAGTCCATTCGTTCTGAAATATACTAGCCAGAGATGCGATTGCTTTATAAAAAAGAAAACCATTTTGAAATATAAGTGTTTTTACGCTCTAGAAAATAATTTCTACAACTTAACATACGCGGTTTCGCATTTTGCTGTAACGCGGTTTTGCATTTTGTTGATACGCGGTTTTGCACTTTAAACGACGATATATGAAATTTTGTCAACCATAAAATACATGTGTGGATATGTGTATGTATATTTTTTTCATCGAGCTTTTTTCGACATACCTTAAGTTTCTTTATCAGATATGTACACGCTAAAGTATTATTAAATGCGTATATATTTAATTACTGTCTTTTGTTTTGTTACTTATGAAATAATTTTCACTTTAAATAAAAAAGGAAGTTTCAAATTCATTTATTTATTATTTAATTTGTAGTAGGACAGCTTCTCAAAAAATATTGAAGCAATTTTTTCGATTTAAGTTGTTGAAATATAATGAATGCCTAAATCCCGGGATTGTGATAACGAGATCCCAAAAATCCCGGGATCGTAAAAAGCGAAAAAAATAATATCCCTAGCCCAGATGTATTCCTGCAACTTGAACAGTCCAATTCTAAATACTCCCAGGGAGTTTTTTCTTCGGGAAATTGTTGTTCCCGAGAAAGAAATACTCTAATAATTAACTCCCAGGGAGTGGCAATTTCTCAGAAAATTTGGGAGGAGAAAACTCGAACATCTCAAGAGCTATTTGACACTTTTTTGACAGCTGAACTCCGCCATTTAATATAAAAAATCCTCAGGGAATTTTTATTCATGATGGGAGGAAAGGGAAAAGAGAGAAAACTCCCAAGGAGTTTCTGTTCAGAATCGGCCTGTAAGTGTATGTCCTTGGCTTTTATTAATCGTTATCGCGAGGGCTGCTTTTAACGGCAACTGCAAACGTTTAAACTCAAATGGCATGTTTGTTGGGAATTCGTGGTATCTATATTGATTGTCTTTTGGCCCCGCCAATGGTGATGGTGGCTTGCGCAATATATCTTTTGAGCTCCGTTATCCATAGTCTTGTGCTATTGCACAATCGAGGTGCGTCCAGGTCAAGTATCAACATAACTGGCACCCCAAACCTTTAATTGCAGTTTGTGAGACGGCACCCCTGATAATTTTTATGAGTTTAGAAACTCTATAGAATACGTTGTTGCATCCTAATTTGCTAATGTATGTGGTCGCCTCACCAGGTACTTTGCCATGCGGCCCTCACCGATCTCAAGGAGGTCTTGAGCAATGAGTCCGGACGCTCTATCACTGGATGTTAACTGTGAGGTGTAATATTTCGACCTTTGCCCTTGATGCACGTACTTATCTCCCCTGCCGCAGTGCCACGCTCGATGATAGGTAGCTTCCAAAAATCTCCTTCGAGCAATACGACTACCTCACCCATCAGCAAATGGCAGCCGCGGATTTCATGTAATCTTCGATCGAGAGCCTTGACTGCATGCTTGTGTGACACCGTACATTTTCTCAAACTATTAATTTGCATTGTCTTTGCATTGTTGCAACATAGCCTTGCCACCGCTGTTTTGCTAATGTTTCAAGTTCATGTATACTGACTCGCAAGTTTCAGGGGGAGTTTAAGCGCCGAGTTTGCACTTCTTCTTTCGCTGATAAAGGTCTCTGAGGAGGCAACAGCTAGGGCAACATTTTTATACTTGCGCAACTGTGCCAGTAGCAAATTCAGCAGAAATGTCTTGCCAATTCCCCTGGTGCGTCCACGAAATAAAGGCCCAATTCACCGCTATCCGCTAGTTTAGGCTCGATGACTTCAGTCGCCAAGTTCGTGGTGCTATAATGCAACTCCCTAAATATTTCATCAGACAGTTTTCCGTTCGTTGCGAAGTAGGCGAGCCGAAATTCCACATCCACCATTGAAAAAAGTTTATCCTCATTTAAGGGCTAACTATAATATGAATAAGCAAGCGTATGCAAACGTGCGAATACACATAAATCTTATTCTGAAACTATAATGTGCTTAATATCAAGTTTCGCCAAACGTCATTTGCTTAAGGAAAGAGCGAAACTGATCGCACCTTCCGTAAGGAATCAGCTGTTTGTCCTCGTACGTATGTATGTATGTACATATGTAACACATGCAGTGTTGCCGCATTGGATTTGTTTACCGAAATTGGTAATTTTTTCTTTATTTACCATATTTGGCAATTTGGTAACTTATTTTTTAACATGGTAACTTTTTCGATTCAGTCCTACATGTAACACAGGTCAAAAGAAGTTCTGGTTCCACATTAGGAAGTGGGTCGTAAGCGTTTCCTTTTACAGAAACACCAGGTTATCCTGAAAGTTTCGCAAGACGAATAGTTCTTCGGCGTTTCTAGGTTACTATAATTGTGTGATCTACAACAAACTGCTTGATAGTGGCTATTGTTATATCTAATTAAATGTGGCAACACTGAACTCATGTAAGTAAAATATAGCCACCTAAAAGTCTACACTACGTTGCTTATGCATTTGACAGACTTTTCGTTCATTTTCTGACAGTCAGTATCGGCAGCTTATTCATATTATAGTTAGCCCTTTAGTCTCAGAGCTTCGTCGTCATTTTCTGTTTCTTTAAACCTGTGGGCGATGTCTTCAAAAAAAGTGGTTTCATACTTTTCATACAGTTGCAGGGGCTCGAAATTCCACAAAGCTTACTAAAACCTCTCCAGTTTGACACCTATATTTAAATTTTTCATTTAACTTGTCGATCAAAGTGATTTTAAATTTCTAAACTGGAGGCAACTCTCTTCAAAAGTTATTTCGAAAGAAAGCTTTCTTAACCTTCTGTCGTTTAATACTCATATTGGAAATAAATTTGTCTTAAACCTTTCTCATTTAGTACCCATATATTGATTTAATTAGTTAATTAAATATATTTTACGTTTATGAAACGGTGGCAACTCTTTTCAAAAATATTTTTGAACTATTTGTTTGACACCCACGTTGTTGCAACATTTTATCTAACTTTGATAAATAGTTGATTTTAACTTTTGAAAAAAGTGTCAACCCCCTTCAAAAAAAAATCCTATATGTTAACCAGGGTCATAGCCTATAAATGTGCCTGATTTCTTTGAAATAAGTCCAGCCATTTCAGCGTGAAAACTAACTCAAACTTTCGCATTTATAATATTAGTAGAATAATTATCACATACATCAGTTCTCTTAACTATTATGAAATGCACATATTTCAACTTATTTAACTCAGTTAGTTCGCGATCGTACCACTTATTGTTTAAATTAATTTGAACTTGTGTTTCGTAGGTTAACGTTGCCATTACACTGAGAAAAGAGTTTAGTTACGTCAACTAAATATGTTTTTATCAACACATGATTTGGTTATAGTTACATTATTTGTTTATAGTTACCAAATCATGTGTTGAGAGGAATATATTTGGCTGACTTTTTTCTGAGTGTATATTGCCAAGAGGTATTGTTTAATATTTCGACTTTTAGTCCGATATCATTTTGTAATTTTTCTGAACTGGCAATTTGAAAGAAGTCGTTTCGTGGGCGGATATTTTATGATTTTCCAATTTTACTATTTCAATTTCATCACTGTTGCTAAAGGGTAGGTAAATTTTCGCTTTGGTTGATTCTGTTATTCTCGTATTGAAGTTAGTTAACTGATACATTTATAAGGATGAAAATGTATTGGTTAGCTAGTTCGAATATGTGGATTGTGTATTTACGTTTATATCAAAGTCACCAAGTAAAAACATTCTTCCATTACTTCTCCAATATGTCGCATGAATTCAGCATAACTTCCCAGTGGGAAAATGTAATGTATAGTAATCGAAAAAATAATCAGTAAAACAACCCTTTTCACATTGGAAAATGCACTTTTTTCCCAGGGCGATGTGCTAAGAAAAGTGGGTAATTCAATTTTGCATTACCTAGTATCGAGAAATGAATACGTTTTAATATGATATGTTTGGAAATTTTTTGATACATTATAATGCTGATTACATAGTTCAGTCATAAGAAATACATTATATTATTTATCACGCAAGTTACATCTTTTCGGACTGGGCTATGTTAGGTGAGTGATATATTGCACCAATTTTCCATTTGATCGTGTTTTTTATTGTTTTTATCACAATACACCATACATTATTATCTATATTCTTACATATTATAGATGAGTTTGAAGTCAACCAATTTATGAATATAAGTACATAAGAATACCACCAGTATGACGGTTATATGAATTAGACCTTAAATGGTTTTATTCAACGATTTTTAGTTCTAATACACAAACATTCTCCGTTGTATGTGTTTCGGCACAAAGTACAATATGTGGCATTTCTTCCTTTATTATTCTTTCCACTTCATTCTTATTAGTTGTTATCCTATTTGTATTTAGTTATATACACTTTTGTTTATTGTTTAATTTCAAATTGTTTTCTTCATCACTTGCTAATACCCAAGTTTTTGTTTTCTTATCTGCAATTTATTAACATTAGTGTTGGCCCAGAGGTTGAAATTCAACCTCTAAAATTAAGAGAAGTTGAGGTGGGCTGAACTGAGCCGAGTTGATCTTATCTAACAACCTTTTTTACAACAGTTTCTTTGCTCTCCTGAAAATAACCCATTTTCACATAAGTTAGTTTGACATGGTAGCGACGATATGTACATACTAGGAATGTTAATCCCGGGATCCCGGCCTTTTTAAGGTCCTTAACATCCCGGGATTCTCGGCAAATAATCCCGGGATTTTCGGGATTTGTAATTTGCACTGATGACAGTAATAAAAACCCCGTTTCTTGACCAGTATTGGCTATATTTCGTTTTTTATTTAATAATTAATGTTTTTTATAAATGTCTAGCTCATTATATATATAACACCGCGCGATAGTAACCTTTAAACACTAATATCAAAATATTTTTATATTTTTAGTTTTTCACTCTGACGTCAGTAATTCAAAAATGATTAAAAATTCAGAGAAATATGCTTAGAGAAGACATATGGGTATCAAATTAAAGAGGAAATCCCGTAGAATTTAAACGGATTCAAGTTTTTGGTGCAGAAGGACTTGATAGTAATTAAAATGTCCTTTTAAAATTTTATACTTGAAATTTCGCAATATTTGTTTTTGAAAAAATTATATGTTAAGGACTCATATAAACTCGTAAAATCCTCGTATTTCATCCTTCTTACTTTATCAGCTTAAAGAATTACAGTTTCGTCCTTGTGAATCCAAAAAATCGTTTTTTTTTAATTCAAAAGGAATTTCCTCTTGCATTCGGTACCAATATTTTTATTCTACATTCCACTGACTTTTTTTAATAATTTTTCGAATTAATCATATATTTGAAATTACACAGTCCTTTAAAATAAATCCTGACGTCAGAAAGAAAAAAGAAAAATGCCACTTTAAATAAAAAGTAGATTTCAAACCCATTTATTTTTTATTTATTTTATGGTAGGAGGGTTCTCAAACAATATAGAAGCAATTTTTTCGACTTAAGTTGGGGAAAAGTAATGAATATCTAAATCCCGGGACTAATCCCGAGATCCTGGGATTGTGATGACAACGTACCAAAAATCCCGGGATCGGAAAAAGCTGAAAAATTAACATCCCTTGTACATACATATGCTTTTGCTTAAGGTTATATTTTTTGTATTTTATCTATCTATGTACATCCCAACCTCTATATCGATAACAAATTCGATAAAAAATATCGATAGAAAAATCTAAAACAATATCGATAAAAAATCGATAACAAAATCGATAAAAATATTGTTAACAAAACCGATAAAAATATCGATAACAGAATCGATATAAATATAAAAAATATCGATAAAAAAATCTCTAAAGATATCGATAACAAAG
>NW_023458558.1:82595116-82597302 GCF_013731165.1 Rhagoletis pomonella | reverse complement strand
TTTTTGAGAATCGAGCAACATTGTACTGCATTATGGGCCAGCATTGTATTTTCTATTGCCGGCAACTGTGAGTGAAATGTTTTGATGACATTAAATATGTATCAAAACACGCTGCAAACATATATTCCTCTCAAGACGCAGCGCAGCCTACGTTGAAAACATATACTAAGTACTCAAGTATGTGTGTAGAATATCTATATTGAGATACGTGCTAAATGTACATATGTATATTCTAACACCTCCCACTTCCCCCGCTTTCACATTTTACGTTTATTTCCTTTTGCACTATGCAACTAAAAGGTAATCGTGTAGCTCAATTTAAACGTTTGGTAAAAGCATCGATGTCATTAATGACTTTCGAGGGCGGGATAGGTGTTGCAATACTTCAACAGTAGGTAGAGCAACTTGGGGACTCGACCTTTATTTATTTTTATAGGCCAATGTCGATGAAGCATTCACTCATTTATTCTTCAACTCAATCGGTCGGTTAAATGGTATTATTTTCTTTTAGGACTATTACGTTAGTTCCTGTTTTCTTTCTATTTGCTGTTTTCAGGTGGACAATTTCTCGTTTTATTCATTTCTATTTATTCAAGGAAGAAAGAAACGTTATTGTTCTCAAATCAATTTTTGGTGTTATGCATTTTCATTTCTCATTTGCGCCTTAATAAATAATCTAATTAAATTCGAAATTATGGAACACAAACAACTACATATTTACATGCGTTTGTACACTTTTTACAACATCGAAAAATGCAAACACTGATACGTTGGACATATAAATTCGGGCATACATGTGTACATATGTGCATTGTTATATCTGTGAGTATTTACATATATGTAGTGCCTAAAGCACTCCACAATTTTTTGTAACATTGTCTTCAATTTCAATTTCAACTTAACCCTCTAGTAGGCTGAACTGTTTCCAGACGGTCGTTAACTAAATACGTATTTAGTGCACCTATAATAATTTTTTTTTTATTCGAAAAGCACGATCTTTAGAAAAAAAGCTTACCTTTACGACGATGTAAATTTTAATCCGTTATGTCAATCCGTTTTATTTTAATCGGCAGTTGAATCACAGATCGTTTGTTTCTTGCTATTAAGTATTTTCGTAATTAAAGAAATTTTTTCTTTTGAAACATTTTTTGATACAAAAAAGTTCAGTGGGTTTCGTAGTTAAAAGCACCGTATTTTAATATAAGTTTTATAATTATACCACCATTCGAAATGGAGAAAATTGCTTTCGAACACAGACCGTCTACAGACCGGCTTGCCGACATATAAAAACCCAGTTTGCATTTTTGACCATCTGCAGACGGGATTTCCGGTTCGTAGGTCAACATTGTGTAAGAGAAAGCTGAAAATACGTCAAAGTATATCGGCGAGCCCGTCTCCAGACGGGCTTTGTTTTTCTCCCCTGTAGGAAAAAGTTACTGTCACAGATCGAAATGGACATCATTTTTGGATTTCTCGTGCTAAAATCACCCATTTCTGAATTTTTCAACTCATACAATGTAGTAGGCCAGAGGGTTAAAAGTGTAACATTTGCGTAAAACATATAAGCGCATGAGAGCAATTAATGCTTGACTCCAATTATGAATACAAATGCATGTGCATATACAGGGTGTCCCAGAAGTAACGTGCCAAACTTTAGGGGAAGGTAGGTGGGGGGGTGAGCTCCCTGATAAACAAAAAATTTTCAGGTAACAGTGTCACCGTTTTTGAAATATTTACATTTTTTCGAATTTAAAAAAAATCGTGCCTTTTCATGTGTTTTCTTTAACTGCAACTACAAACCGGGCAATACTTAGTAAATTTTTTATGTAAAATACTTCCAGATAGTTGCATCCATACTCAAATGCAATGTAGTTAAAATATATTAAGGAACCATCATAAAATTAGGACTATTTCTGGATTTTTAACTTTTTGATATTTTCTTCCCCAACTTTGACTATCTCGGGTGAAAAAAAAATTACTGAGCTATAACTTTACATTACATAAAAAAATTGCTCATTTAATAAAGATTTCAGAAAGGTGCCACACTTACTGTTTTGAATAGAAAAAAAGGTTATAGCCGCTTTTGTGGGTAAAGGACTGAGACACGCTAGAATGTATTTAATAGATTCAAATTGAATTTGCTCTTGTTACCGTCAAATGACATGCTAAATAGTACAAAGGTACAT
>NW_023458558.1:82591578-82595016 GCF_013731165.1 Rhagoletis pomonella | reverse complement strand
CCTTATCCGTTGTTTCCTGACATTCAGATGCTCTGTCAACAACGTTGGCGCACAGCCAAATCCCATGACGACAGAGTAAGTTTATAATATGTACTTGTTAAACTAATTTTTAATCACACGAGCCACTCCGTTGCCGCTGCCAGGATTTTAACTCTCATTCCAGCATATTTGATATATCTGATTAGCTTTTCAGCATTAAGAAAGCGATACTATCCTCTCTCAAAAAATGATTGACTAACATAAATACATAATAATTAGCTGATGAATCTGGTTCTGCAGCTGAATAGTTTTAAATAGATCTCGACACTTAACAAACCTTTCGTAACTCGGCACAAAAATTGAAAATAATGGTTCCGTACAACATGCGGGCTGCGCCCCTCGTGCGGATGGGCGTGAAAGGAGGGTAAAACCGTTGGGATTTATATATATATAAAAGGCCCTAACTAATTTTCTTCTAAAATCCAGTTATGTACAAAAGTTGGTAAATTACTCACAAAAATTCTATTAGAACTTGAAAACAGCTGTTGATTTTAGATATGGCTTCCTACAACTAACCGCCCACAATTTGTCCTGGCACAAATGGACAAAGTGTCAAACTGAACTGCCCTTTTGTAAAATTTAGAAAGTTATAAGGGAGTAATTTTTCTTACTCTCCAATTACCGGACCCAGCGTTGAAAGCGTTTGGAACAGAAGCTATATTAAGGAATCATATTTAAATTATAGGTACAGAAATTTTCAAAATTAGAAAATATTCACATTTTACTGTTTTTCTGAATCAGTGTGACTGCAGAAACTTAATTTCGAGAGTAGCTACAGTTGTAGAATCGCAACTCAATATGTGTTGCCAAATATAAGCTTAAAAATAACAAAAAAATCTTTGGCAGTTACTAACGTGTTTATCTACTTGTTGTTGATAGGCGTGCCGGCATGCCTCGTTTAAGCGATAATTTTGTTAATAAATTATATGCGGTGAATGAATGTCGTCAAGTGCCACGCAACAATGCAACAATAACAAATCGTTCGAAAGTAAGCGTCGACAGAAACACGCATTCAACAATAACAAAACATAAGCGTCGACAACGAAATTATCGCTATAATGCTTTTGCTTTGTAATTGTTGTTGCTTTTCTTATCGCGCTTTCCGAGAACGCTAATGAGTGATATTCGTTACGCCTCTTTTCAATGGCGGGTCGAATGAACGATATCGTCTGTTTGGACCGTGCAACTAGCTGTTGGATGAATGCGGCATGCAGTCGCTGCTTTGGGGAAGGTTGCATTGACTGATATCGGGAGCGTTGTTTATGCACTTGACATTGCTGTCTTTCGAATTACGTTCATCGTACTCCACTTTTGAAGTATATTGAGTGGTGTTGCAGTCGCTGTCACGGGAAATATCCGACAAAAAAATATTGCTTTAAAATATTGCTTCTTTTTCAAGTAAGCTAATCGACATTTTTCAGCGTGTTTGGAAGAGTTGATGAGCATAAGCTCTAAGAAAAAATAGCGAAACCTGTGATTAGTGGACGCGCCAGCGATTGCTTCGGCATATACATATTGTTCTTGATATTTTATAAAATGTTTTAATACGGCTATGAAAAACAATCCAAAAAATAACGTTTTTTATCAAAATTTTATAAAAAAGTTCCCGCAGGCAACACCGAAAAAAAACTGTACCTACTGAAAATAAAATTATAGTTTAAAAAACTAAAACCTCCCTATTATAATTGCCATTCGTACTGTCATCAGGTATGTAACTTGAGAATAGAAATCGCTGCATCTTTTAGGCGCATCAATATTACATAGTTACATCCCGAGCTAATAAAAGGAAGGCAAAAAAGCATATCGATGGTCTTTTGTAATAACTCAAAAGTTCATGTTTTGGTTATAAATCGGGTTAGGTTTATAAATAAATACATTTTTCTGTGACAAATCGATATATGAAGAGGTTAGAACCAAAAGAATCTAAGTAGATCTGATTTTTGAAGTGAAACTTCTTAGGCGGCGGTATCGCAAAAATGGAGAGTGAAATTTTTAAAACTGAAAACGTTGCAGGAGTGAGAAGGAAGATATAGGCAGTATAGGGAAGGGGAAAAAAGAAATATAGCGACGCATGACGGGTGCCAGTACCTACATATGTATATATGTATGTATGTTTGAATGCACGTATGTATGAATTCAGGCTCGTTGCGCATTTCAGCTCTGCCGCTACTAAGCAATATATGTATAAATGATACAAGCGTTTTTCGCGTAACTACATCCATTCGTACATATGTACATATGTTTGTATGGATATATTTATGATGAAGCAAACGGGCTTCGTTGATGTACTGATGGGCATATGTATGTACTTATGGACAGCAATGTTTTCATGTATGTACATATGTTTGAATGGTTTTATATATATTTGTACGTATGTGCATATGTTTGTGTATGTACATGTGTTTGTGTGTATGTTTATATGCACATATGTACTACAAACGAAAACAAATCTAATAAGCTGCTCGTTGATATAAATGCGAACTGTACTGATTGTCAAAAATTATGTGTTTGTTGTACATTTGTTCATGTTTGTCATTGTGCGTGTAATTTACTAGAGTAGTTTTGTGCTCTCGCTATCTCCTTGTATTAACTCGTCCTTCGTTGGTATACTCTGATGAACATTTGTGAGGATGATAGCAAGGCCAACTTATATAAGGTAGTGTTACAGGAGCAGTTGAAATTTTCGCCCGATGTTTCTTAAAGAAAGCCAAAAACGTAGCGACCGTTGGTTCAACTTGGTGTTATTTTGCTCTAGACTGCATCGTTTGTGGGCCTGTTGAATGAATTTATGTCTTGGTTGTATGACAGATAAAAAAATTTGGATTTTCTGGCAAGTTGTACAACTTATCGCTACATTAATGGCCATGTTGTACAAACTCATTTAATTTTCGTTTATTTTGTACACTAAATAACCGAAAGTGGATAACTCAGCCGGAATAGTTACGTGCTTTCGTTGAATTTTATAAATGTAAGCCGAAACTATGAAATTGTAAAAATGAGATTTTACAATGAGACTGCTCGCAAAATTGCAATGTTTGTGGGCAAAACGTCCAACTTTTCGGCTTGTATTATGTCAAAAGGATGTGCTTGTTGTAATTCATTCTGTCATTTACTACCATTATGCGTAGGCCAATTCATGAAATCATTTCATGCGTTTGAGTAGAAACTGAATGAATGAACTCCATTTCATGATTTCAATTAACGCGAAATAGAGTTTATGCACTTATGTAGTTTTTACTCAGATCGATGAAATGATTTCGTGAATTGGACTACGCATACATGTGATACTTATGCTTTTAATTTATAAGGTAATTTTATGTTTTTATACTCTTGCTACCACATGAATATATGAATTCGTGATAAGAATATATGAATTCGCCTAGGAAGATAGAAAACGAG
>NW_023458558.1:82574303-82591478 GCF_013731165.1 Rhagoletis pomonella | reverse complement strand
GTATATGGCGCAGAAGCATGGACAATGACAACATCCGATGAGGCGGCTCTTGGGGTGTTTGAGAGAAAGATTTTGCGGAAGATTTACGGTCCTTTACGCGTTGGCGACGGCGAGTACCGCAGACGATGGAACGATGAGCTGTATGAGCTTTACAACGATATGGACATAGTGCAGCGAATTAAAATACAGCGGCTCCGCTGGCTTGGTCATGTCGTTCGAATGGACACCGACGCTCCAGCTCTGAAAGTATTCAACTCGGAACCCGCTGGTGGTAGCAGAGGAAGAGGGAGACCCCCACTGCGATGGAAAGATCAGGTGGAGAAGGACTTGGCTTCACTTGGCGTTTCCAATTGGCGTCAGTTGGCACAGAGGAGAAACGACTGGCGTGCTTTGCTGAACTCGGCCAAAATCGCTTAGGCGGTTACAGCGCCAAAAAAGAAGAAGAAGAAGTGCCTTTTTTAGTGCTTTTTTTCTGAACTAAAATTACTCCGATGTAGTTAAAACCTGAAATAATTTTTAAATATTTAAAGCTGTGGCAGCACTGAATTTACAAAAATCTAAAAATTTAAATGCGCTTAAATACAACCATGATTGATAAAAGGCTGAACTTGCAAATTCACCTTCTATTCGCGTTGAAAATGCTAGTAGATATGCGAGTAAGTTAAGTATTTTTTTTTTCTTTTCTAATTATTTGTAAAAATTTTTATTTTTGTACCACCTGTGTAAAACACATCGTTTCTTGGTGCTGAATGCAAATCTGGCCGCACAATTGCTCTAGCACTAGAATTTTGAGATATCCTAATCTCAAAGTGCCAAAATCACGGTTTTTGTCGATATTTGAGGTTATATAATGAAAACAAAATTTTTTTGCTCATTTCTAATTAGGGCATGATTTTCGTTTGTTGGGATTCGATTTTTCTTTCTTGAGTTATATCAGTTTTAATGTGCAGTACTTCGGTATTACGTCGTAAGCCTGAGTCATTGTAGCATGTGGCTTTTCAATCGTTAAAGGCGAAAAAGTTTTGTTTATTGATTTATGTATGCATTCTTGTAAATATTGTTAATTTTTTGTTTTTGTTAAATACATACAAGCTGTTATGAAAAAAGCATCAATTGATTCAAAACCATTTGGTGCTTTTAGTGTGGTAAAACGCTTTTTTCCAAGTTTTTGGTGCTTTTTGAAAATCAAAAGTTGGCAAAACTGGATATTCACTCTAGCTAGAGACAAAATAGTGAAATCTCAACTTTTATCTATCACGTAATCTAAAAGCTGTGTACACGGTAGACAATAGTTACCTCTCGCCTAGAGTTAGTTTTCTATATCGAATTGTTGTCAACGCTTGTTGTATGTATATATGTATTTATATCAAAGCCACGATGTAGAAAATATAGTTGGCGCCATCAGCGGAGCGCTAACCCTTCGTCGATTTGACAGCATTCACCTATTTTCTGACGTCATAAAGTACATTTTCGCAATATGAACAAGAATTAAATTTTCAAATTGTACTTATTTGCCGAAAAAAATTGTACCTAAAAGTAGACAAATGTATCTAAAAATTAAACATGGCAACCTCTCTCTTCGGTACTATGTGTACTTTTGGACTCGCATCAAACAACCCTTAATATTTAAAATTCCCTTGAAAGGAGTTTCTTCGAGCAGTTCCAGCCAAACTACTATATATATGTATGTAGGTGTTCACCAAGTTGAGCAAGTGGCCTGGCACTCTGACAAAACAGCAGATAACTCAAGCAACGACTATTGCCAGAGTGCCAGACCACCTGCTCAATTTGTGAATACCCCTTATGTTTTAACCAATAATTATGCCCCTTTGCAAAGAACGGAGGCTATTGGAAAACCCATTGAAATACCAATGAAAGTAAGAGGATGATTCCCGGTACATTATTTGGCTACGTTCTAATTGCACTTAAAATTGTGCTTGTATCGAAAATACGATTTAATGTCGTAGCCATTTCAAAATTTAACAATCTGTAATGAAGTTCATTGTCAAAACTTTACTATACGTCTCCGTAGCGCAAAAAGTCTATTTAGCTTGCTAAATAAAGCGTAGAGTTGTCGTGGAGTTTTCGATCTAACTTCGTTGGACTGTGTACACGCGAAAAAGTCTCGCTAAATAACTCTCACATAGACTTTGTAGGTGAGTCTCTCGTAGAGGTCTATTGAGTGTTTACACGTTTCTAGCGAGATTTTTGTCTAAATCGCGTGTTTTTTCTCTTTCGTGTACACTTAGCTCAAGTTGGCGGGAGTTTGTTTTCTTTAAAAAAACATCAATTTAAATATCCGCGTACAAAAATTACTTTCAATACACTTTTTCTGCACTTCGCAGATGCTTTTTCGAATTCAGGGCAAATAAAATAAAGTTCAAAATTTTACATTAATGTTATGTCTGATGGAATTGAAATATGAGATCACCTACAAAAGAACGTGTAAACAAATAAGAAAATATTAATTTATTAATTAATTCCAACGTTTTTACCCACCTTTCCCGCCCAACCGACACGGAACCTTTTTTTTAGTTTTTTTGGTCGTGGAAACAGGAGTTTGTTAAGTGTAGAGATCTAAAACTGTTCAGCAGAACTGTGTATAACTTGATTTTCAGTGTCAATTGCTGTGATATATGTTTTCTTAACAACTGACCTAAACCAACTCGGTGTTTAAAAGTAGATAACCGATCCACTTGCAAGAATACATATTTTTTTAGATGCAGCAAATGCTTTGATTATAATTATTTTAGTTCCAATAAATAAAGTTTTATTTGTTTTATATACATAAAGAGATTGTATCAAGCAAGTTCCCATTTCAATTGATACCGGTTATCCGGTTAACCTTTTGACCCTAAATGTCCTGATTATCAGGGCACTATATAAACACAGAATTCAGTTATCGTTCAACTATAAGTCCGGGAATGAGAATGGAAGCAAGAAACTGCCTGCATATAAGTGAATTAAAATCTCTCAACGGATTTAGGACCACCAGTTATATACTAAACGTAAACTAAATCACGCAAATGGGCACTAAAATTTAAGTCTATGCTTATTTGCTGGGAGAACTTAAGACCTCATATTAGATAAATCGCAAATCAAATAACGGAAAGAAAACGTCTTAAAAATAAGATCTGCATTAAAAAATAATTATCTCTGGTAGAAAAGAGTATCTATTGCTGGATTGATTTATAAGCCCAAGAGTGGTCTGAAAACAACTCAATTAATTATTGTTCTGTAAAAATGTTAGACCATTACTATAAGTATTTAGATATTTTTATTCAAAAAAGAAATGTTTCTTGAATACATATTTTTGGTGACAGGTAATAAGATCCACGGAAATAAGGTCAATTAACTTTATTTCCCACCCTGGTGCGAAATAAAGTCTATTGCCATTATTACCTTTTTAAAAACGAAATTCGTTCAAAATATGCTAATTTAAAACACAGAATTCTTTCGGTGTTCCCCCGGGGTTTTTGGACATGGACTGTTTCTTCAATTTAATAGTGTTCGCTTTATTTTTGTGGAAACGAAACATATTTTGAAAGTTATGCATCATTTCTACACTCTTTCTTCAAATATTTCTCGTATTCCAGCTGTACGCAGGTGTTTAGTTTTTCGCATCGTGTTTTTACATATTCGTAATTTAAATTTTTTTAATAAAATCAATTGGTGGTAGTTCATGATTGTATGTGGATTAATATCACAACACTGAGGATTTGGCCATAACCTTTTTCATCTATTAAAAAACAACACTTACGGGGCAATGTTTATAAGAACAACATTTTTTTCTATGAATCGACATACTTCAAGCATTGTTGACGCTATTTCCATTTGAATGAATAAAAGTAGAATTTTTCGAAAATGCATTTGTCAAATTCCTTTGATTGTCTCTCATGCAAGGCACATTGAACAGGTAGTACATGATAAAAACATTACAAGGTAAAACCATTGAGAGGCAGTCTGACGTTTGCCAACATTTTAATTTTAAAATTCGAACTCAAGCTCACACACATATTCTAATTTTTAATCTCAAACAACAACAATTGTGAACAATTTCATTTTTTTATTTTAAATTTTATATGATTTTAAAATGTTTGCAAACGTTAGAAAAAAAATCATGGCCGACGAATTGAGAGAATGGTTTCACCATATATGTAATACTTCTATATTGATAGTAAGCTAACATCTCAATGTGTAAGCATTCCGAAATCAAAGCGAGACAGTCTAGTACTGTTTTTGTCAATGTATTGTGTACTTGAGTGCCGGTTTTGTAAATGTGTCGTGTACATGTTTATTTATAAACGTATGTGTTCCTTTTCTTTCGTACGTGTTTATTGATATATCTAGTGATAGAACTTTTTAGTAAAGTATCGATACTAGTACTCATTTATCATACTCTAAAAAAGAATCGATGCCAGTACTCATATTTGCAAAAAAGTATCGATAATACTCGTACTTCCAAGTATTTTTAGGGCAAACGCGAAAAGTTAACAAAAATCAGATTGCTTTGTTTACATATAAACATGACCTCTTTCTTTTTGTAAATTGAATAGACATTGCTTTTAATAGCTGAAGTCTGATCTAACAAGAATTTCTAACGGAGTTTTTGAAAAGAACTTGCAATAAGTTTAAAAGCGTAAAACAAATGTTTATAGCAAAACTCAAGTAGCACAAAAGTCAAAAATACACCAAAATATTTTGTGTATTTTTTACATCGGCGTGATATATATTTTCAATATAAAAAATATGCTATTTCTAAGCGCAGTTTTTGAACAGTTTATTTCGATTCAGTGTAAAAGTTATACCGCTTTTTCGTGCATTATTTACACCTACCGTCAAATTTTTTTTACTGATTTTCGGCATATATATTATGCCAGTGGTATACAAGTTTTCTTGTTTCTGGAACATAGTATAAACTCCGTTGGTGTAAAATACGTATTGGTATTGGCTCAAATCATACACCATAATGGTAAAGAATTTACATCATATTCTAGCATAAATATATTTTCATGAGTGTGAAGAGTACAAAAGGATTCGAGGAATAAAATTTACTACTAATCAAATTTAAAATTAACTCAGACATAAAATTTACACCGAAGCTCTTCTTTAATCTGCGCGACTTGGAATTCTTTTTATAAATCTCAGCATTCCTTTTCGTAATATGCGGGCAAGAAGATCGCGAATATATATGAATGTGAGTTCCTAATTTAAAAACGAGGTTCATTCTGTCGAGTGAATTTCGGTACTACCCCCTCTAAAACTCGTGCGCCTCAAAATTTATAAGGATTTGAAGATTTTTAAATAAATCTGGGAAAACTTATATTTTGAAAGCAATGAATTTTTCGCCATTATTAAATTTTTAAGAGATGCGCTGTTTAAAAAAGGTTCGAAAATACACATAAAGTGGCATAGTTGAGCAAATTTACATAATGAAATTGTTAAATTAGTTAAATAATAGTCATACAGCTTTAATATGGCGTCCAGCTGAGTTTCAGTATTAGGCTAAGTTTACAACCTAACGTATTAGCGTAGCGAGAATACATAAAAATCGCTTCTAACCAACATTTACACAGTCTTTGGTGTTTATCGCTGTGCAAGCAAATAAAAATTATGCAGTTTGTTAAAAAAAGCTTTTTCTCATACTTAAAGCCCAAATAAATAAAAAATATACATATGTACATATTTATATAATAAATTAATTAAGTTTCGGTATAAATTGTCAAAGGGTTGTGGAAACAAAAAAAAATATATTAGGGGAATCCCTACGTAGCAATGTATCACACGTTTTGTTGCTTTCCCAACATCAAAATATGTGCTAGATTGGTACGTAGCAACTTTAAATCTAAAATGCTACTCCTCGTAAACTGCCCTATTATAAAAAATTAGTCGTGTATAATTTTGCTGCAATTTAAACACCAGCTACTTTTTAATCGCCAGCGATTATGCTGGCGAAGAAGTTTCTTTGGATTGAGCGATTTCCATTGCATCGCGTAACGCTATTACTCTAGGTTGTGAACTTAGCCTTACTTTTATAATACTTTGAAAATATGGTCGTCGTTGAAAACTTACACAGATTCTTGAGTTTGGTACAAAAATATTTACCAAGCCAAGAACGGTGTATTTATTTTGCCCTAGACACAATTCAGTTTGAGAATTTGGTATAAAAAATGTTTCTTGCCAAATGAACACAGTTGACAGAAGTTTAAGCGCCTACCACACGTCCATTATTCGAACGCAAACGCGAACGTATACATTTCAACATGTTTTGTTAACGTTCGCGTACGAAAAGAAGAAATCAAATCAGCGTTCGCCTATGTTATGTAGAAAAAATTGTCGCTGTTGTTCGTACTCATATATACTATGCAACTTATAGCTGCATTTGTGAAGGCATGATGTTGAATCATTAGTACCCAAACAAACTTTAAGCGTGTAGGGGTGCCTTATTGATGCATATTTCACCACTGGTGTATTAAATATACCAACCAGTGATACCACTCGACAATATTTTTAGGAACAAAAAATCCTACCGAATCAGTTTCCAAACTACCAATTTTTTTTAATCATCAGATATTGATATTTTATTTCGTTTCTGATTTTACTTCATGCAAAAGTATGAATCTTTGATATTAATTAAATTTATATCAATTATTTTATGTCTAAAATTTAAAAAAAAATACAATCGATATAAACATTTTATATTTGGTAACAAAACAAATGTATTACGGTGCTCGTGCAATTTTATTTTTATTTATTTGTTTTCATTTTACCATGATGCAATAAAATTACGGAATGTCAGCAACATAATCTTAATATTTCGGTACGAGTTTTAAGCCATTTTAGCACGCTTTCAGTACGCTTTTCTACTTTCACATCACCATTGTATTACCGCCATTCAACAAAATTTATTTAAAATTTTTACAAATGTTCTAATAAACGAATACTATGCAACCACAGCTCAATGCATTTTTGACATTTCGAATAGGATTTATTTTCTATTATAACTTCAAAACTTTGATAGGATTGCAAAACATCTTTAAAATTTGGAATCGGAAAACCAAATCGATGAGAAATCAATTTCGAACGAAACCAGAACAGCCCTGAAATGAAACTACCAATTTATCAAAACGGTAACACTGATAGCAGCTCTACTTGTGGTATGTATAATAAGCTCATATTAAAACAGGCAGCGTGTTATGTGCACACACACTAGCTTTGTTTCTTTACTTTCCTAGGAGATCTTTATCAGGAAGAAGAATGGGAAGAATTACAGAATTACGCTCACAGCGAGTGAAATATAGAAAAAGTCAAGAAACGCAAACTAGCAGAAACTTGCTAGTAAACACCTGACCGATGCTTTTGACAACTGAACATATGTATTTGCTGCGAATTTTTAATCGCATTTTATGTTTAAAAATTGTTCACAAATACTCAGGTTTTTCCACACTTTATCAAATTTAATAAATCGCCCATTTTTATCAAAAAACAAAAAAATATGTATAAGAAGCAAATCAAAGTAGCTGTGCCTAATCTCTCTAATGTTGGAGCAACAGCTGAATTTTTCACCGCATAACGTGAAAATTATGTGTTTCTTGTAATTTGCTTTTGTAATTTTTTACTTATATTCGGCTAACACTACCTTGTGTAAATGCGCCTATCTATAAAGAAACAAAGCTACTGTGTGGTGTATTCAATATTCATTTTTTGGTGAATTCTTTGGTCCACTGTCAATTGCTCTCAGAATTTGTGATGTGCTGAGTCGCTACTATTAAGTATTGATCGATACTCGGTACCGATTTAAAAAGTATCAAATACTTTCGATGCTCGGTACCGAAATCTTGGAATTTCTAATAAAAGCGCGCAACAGCCAAAAATATGAGTTATATGTACACATACATATAGTGTCAGCTATTAAAAATAAATAATATTGCCACCAGAACTATTGCAATTGGAAAGACGGTTGCGATAAGTAAAAGAAGGCGAGAGTGTGTTTTGCGACATCAGTAACAGGGCGAATTTAATAAGGTGGTGTTACCGGCGTATCTGAATTTTTCGCCGTGGAGGACATTACATCAAAATTACGTGTTTGTTACTAATGACAGTATGAATATCTGCGTATAATTTGTTAGTGTAATTTTTTACTTATATACGGCTAACACCACCTTATTAAATTCGCCTTGATCATTATTGTGCAGATTTAATTGCCTGCCTTGTTCGACGCACACATTATACTTTGCTTCACTTAACTACATACATACAAACACATTGCTCATCTCTTGAGAAAGGACCGTCTTATTTGTACATTTTGGGTTTTTAGGCGATATCTTATCATTAAATATCAATAATTTTTACCCCCAAATCCTACCCCTATGTCGAGATAGGTCCTTTTCCCTTTAAAGTCCCATTTCATTGGATTCCCAAACAATATTTTAACGTTTAACTAGCCAAAGATGTAGTTCAAGATGCCCCTATAATAGAATCTTAATTAAAATATAAAACAATTTCAAAGGAAACTGATTTTTTTTTTTTAATTCAAAGTCAAACCATCTAAAGTGACTTAAGCTACTTTAATTGAACGGCACAGATATAATGACGAAAGTTTAGTGTGTCGAATCGGTATCGGGTACCGAAAAGGAAGTATTGGGTACCGAAATTTTTTTCAAGTATTGGGTACCGAGAATTCAGCACATCACTACTCAGAATTTCGCCTGAATAATTTTAATGACATTTGTTAACGTGGAGCTATTTGTGAACCAAATGAAAAAAGTGGCGCATTTTAGGAGCTGGTGTAGTTTTCGTACTAATCTCAATGAATAAATAGTACCAAAATGTTAAAGGTAGAATTTTGATTTGAAAGAAATACTGGTGGAATAACAAATACACCAAAACGTTCTTTTTTATTCAATCTAATCAGATTTGTACCAAAATCCATAAATTTACACTAATTTATACACCAGTGTGCTACTTGAGAAGGCTCATTTGAAGCTCTTAAGCTGATAAGCTCCCTTTCACAAAAATTTTCTTCGGAATCGGGCTGGATTTCGAATTTAAAACCAAGGTAGAATACATTGGAAAACGAAGGCTCCGTTATTCTGCAGAATTGCCAAGTTATCGAGCCGAAGACCACCCTTCTAACCCATTCCTTACACCGGCACAAAAAACAATTGGTATGTGCTTATACCAGACCCACTTGCCACCACGTATTTCGACATACTAAATCCGAATCTGATGTCCGTTTAACTCGGTTTTGTCATTTTTCCACAATTTTCGCCATTAACTCCAAATTTAGGAGGTGTAGGAGTCAAATGGACCTGGTCTGGTTCAAAGCAAAGACCACTTTTTTATATAGGCCAGTCTTATCGAAGGTATGACAAGATATTCGTTTTCCAATTATTTAAGAAGTTTTTACCGAGCCAAATGTCCACATGACTGCTACCTCTTCTTCTATGTTGTATAAAAATTTCATAGCGATTACCAGTAGATCACCAGAACAAAGTATATATTAATTTTTCGGTTCTTTGAGTTATGACAGTATTGAAGTAAATGAACATTATGCCCATGGGGTAATTTTTAAACATTTTTCAATGTAATTGAAAAAAAATATTTACCTAAATAAGTTTTTAAAAAGGCGATGCTTTTCGGTGTTCGCGATATTTACTCAGTACTTGTCAAAAAGTATCGAGTCCTCGATACTACTCAGTACTCATGAAAAGTATCGATATTCTGTACTCGGTACTCGTATCGTTCTATCACTAGATATATCTGTACTGTAGTGTTTTCGGACGGTACTAGCACTTACTGCCAATATAGGAGTATTACATATATGGGTTTTACCTTCTAATGGTTTTATCACTACCATGATACTACCCAGTAGAGCAGCTGATTGGATTTTCTTCAAATTATTTCGTCTCGAAAATGTCAAATATTTTAAATTTTTTTCACAAAAATTTTGAATTGTTAAAATCTATTTGCATGTGAAACTTTTTTCCATACAAAACAAGCGATTAAATAGCAGCTTTTGGAACGTTCGCCCAACTCAGCAGCACAACCGATGATTATTGGGCCTTGCAAAAGATGGATCAATGCTTCGGGAAGCAAACAAATTTACTAAGAAAGAAAGTTCCAACAATTTTTATTTTCTCCGATTTCAATTTTTTATTTTTTGTATTTCACATGGCGCCCTTTGATTTATTAAAAAAAAAATAAGAACAGTTTTTGACTTTTTCGATACCAGAAGCAACGGCAAATGTTGTTTTTGCTCTATTGATACTACCTGTTTAACGTGCCTTGCTCTCATGTATTTTTTAAAGACCGATAAATATGTTCTCAGCCAGTGTACAAAAATAAATTATATTTTACGTTACTATTTCGTTTCGTTTATTACTTCAACAGTTCGGTACAACACAGAAGCAAAGCTGCTAAGTTCACTTTGGCGATAGTACACTGTATACCAGGGTTGTTGCGAATAAACGCATTCGCATTCGCAACCGCGGAGCTTCCGCATTAATTTTAACATTCGCACTCGCTTTCGCATTCGCAATAATCAATGCGGAGCTTTTGCGATTACTTTTTTTTTGTTTTCTGTGCTTTAAATACCTGCATTGGTTTCTTTTTTTAATATGATTTTTTAGACCAAAGCTACTAGACATAAAAGAAGAAAGTGTGCACTGTAATTTCAAACCAAATTTTCGTGATTTGCTTTTGATGTTACAAATATTTGTTTCAACCATTTCAAATGGGGCTCTTTGGGGAATTTATTTTTAGCAAGCATTTCAAAAACAGTAATTTTGTTTACTGGTCGGGCAATACTTTTTCATAGGGATATGCATTGGATCCTTGGCTAAAAACTTCTGTGGTTAAACGTTTCTCCTACATCTTCGTTCTTTGCTATTTAACGTCAAAGAGTAAGCTCCTTCAACAGGGATTTTCAGCAGAAATGGTCAACGTTTGGCTATAAAGAGAATCGATGCTCAAATAATTAAAAAGCTATAGGTCGAACCTTTAATTAGGTAAGAATTACGTAACTATCTGAGACCCTCATCATCCGTGATTCCAATAATTCCAATGGTTATAAAAAAATACCAATATTCTGGTCCGATTCGGCTGGCAGCCACGACTTTGAAAACAGAATTTTGTTCAAAATTTTCATTCCTGGAAAATAATAATTTATTTTCCATATCCACTTATTTAGCTCGCTATAAGTGCAAATCAGTCACAGAAGAAAGCATTAAAAATTAATTACAAAAACTAAATACGTTACAGGTTCCCAAAATTCTGAAACAGCCAAAGGAAGGATGATGAAGAATTCTTTTTAAAAAGCTTTAGAAAAATTTGTCACATCACAATTTTTATATTATTTATATTCAAATACTAAATAAAATAAGCATTATTAAAAAATACTAACTTTTCCATTTTTTATTTACCTAAATAACTTAATTTAATTTTTTCTTAAAAATACTTGACGGATGTTAGCTGTTAGACATCCGCATCCGCATTCGCATCCGCGGATGTCTAAAATTCCACATTCGCAACATCCGTACTGTATACAGTCGTTTAGTAGTTACAGACGAAACAGCAAACGAAATGAATCGTGCAGAGAAAAAGATATGTACATACTTACAAAAACTAAACACAAAACGAATGGGCGCAACGAATAAAAATAAATAAAATGTTTTTTAATTGAATTGTATATGAAAACTGACGGAAGGAAATTTTTTTCACGTAATTGAAACGCTTGCATACTCGTTTCTCGTTGGGGAAAATGGCAGTGAATCTTACAATTTCATTCTGACTATGTACAAAACTGTACAAAACCACAAATGATATAATGATCGATGAGCAAATCGGAATTGTTTTGTACAGTTTATTTCCACTTATTTAACTTTGATAAGATATGTATTAGTAAAATGTATTTTTTCCGAACTTTGTGTTCCGTAAAAGAATCTATAACATCATCAAAGTTTAAAGATAGAGCCATAGAATTTTCAATAGAAAGAATAGCCAAGTAACGTAGCCTGTCTTGTCCCATAAAGTTTCTCAAATAGTTTTTTGTTAATTTTAGTTTCGAAAATGATCACTCACCACCAGCTGTAGGCATGGGCGTAGCCAGGTAGGGGAAGGGGGGTGCTCGAGCCCCCCCTAACTTTCAAAATTTCCTTATATATATATAAAATAGTACCCTGAAATGCTAGCTTAATAGGGTCGAGCCCCCTCCCCCCCCCCCTAAATTTCATTCTGGCTACGCCGATGGCTGTAGGTACTGGAATTGGAACAAATACCATTAACGCAGTACATACTTAGGAAAGTAGGACGACATAAAATAAAGTACATGTATATGGTCAAAATTGCCGCCGTTGTGGTGTAGTGGTAAGCAGTGCGCGCTTCCACTCCGCAGGGCCTGGGTGCAAGCCCCGGTCAGAGCAACATCGCAAAAAATGTAGAAAAAAGGGTTTTTCTTAACAGCGGTCGCCCCTCGGCAGGCAATGGCAAACCTCCAAGTGTATTTCTGCCACGAAAAACAGCTTCTCATAAAAGTACAATCGCCGTTCGGAGTCGACGTAAAACTGTAGGTCCCCCTTGTGTGACAACTTCAAGGCGCACGCCACAAATCGGAGGAGAAACTCAGCCAAACACTAACATATATGTATGCGCCAATCTATATGGTAGGTATGAGAATCGGATGTAAAGTATATTTAATACCGCTAGGTGCAGGGGGCGTGGCACCTCCCATACAAACCGAAATTTTCATATTGCTTATATCTGGCAGTGTTCATGGTATGGAGATATATAAAAATAGTCGCATGCTCATTGAGAAAAATTGTGGTTATTGGAAAAGGGGGCGTGGCACCTCCCATAGAAATCGAATATTTCATACTGCTTATCTTTGGAATTGTTCATGGTAAATAGAGTACTTGGACATGATATGGAGATATATGAAAAATTATAAATTTTAAGTACTTGGTGTTGTTAAAAATGTTAACTTATTTCTAAGCTTGCGGTCCCCTGTCTCGGGGCCCTCTCGGATCGGCGGTCCGTAGCATTTTCCCAGCCATGCCGCCCTATAGTTACGCCTCTGCATCGTTATCCAATATATTTTCCCTTCGTTATGAATTCGAAATCCAGCCCATTATCGAATTGAAATTTTAATGAGAGAGAGTGATTGTCTTTTATTTTCCTTCGAGAATCAGCTAGATTTCACTATCTCTGTTGTTACTATGGTTTTCAACATTTTTTTCGAACAAATCTCGAGTGTATTTAATTTTTTAATCTTACTAGGTTGTATACTATTTGGACCTATACTTGTGTTCTTTTCAATCCAATTCTGGCGTATTTTTGCATATTTTGAAAGTTTCTATTGTACTAATGGACTTTTAGTATATTTTTTGTGCTGTAAAAGCTGTTGTTCGTTAAAGTCAAAGTGGCTGTGTAAAGGCCTATCCACATGGAACTTTGGCGTTGCGTTGGCGGTGGCGTCGCTTCAACAGCTGACTATGAATACATGAATTCATATGCAGCCATCCACACAGCCAAAATTCGACGACGCTCGCGCCAACACAAAGCAAAAAGGTGGCCAGCTCTCATCTTTTCGCGTGCGTCGCTCGTCAGCTGTTGCAAATGAATGAAATTATGTGAAATATTTTTCCTTTTTAATCAAGTGCGGGCAATATTGATATGAAATATTAATTTATCAGTCGTAAGTATGTTAATTTAGTGGCCCAAGCATGCGCTGCCAAGCGTTCATTGTAGCAAGCATACTTTTAAGGTGCGTTCTGTCAAACCAACGCCAACGCCAAAGCCAATGCGAAAGTTCTATGTGGATCGGTCTTAATTCTTTCAATAGGCGGCGGTCTACACCGCGTTATATTTGACATAAATCATGCTGGCCAAACAACACAAAAGCCCATGCCCGATAAAACTTTGTAGCTGTGCGTAACATTTATAACTTTGCCAGAAAAGCGTGAGACGTATGCCAGAATGAGCGCCATGAACCCAGTTTTGTATTGCTTGTTTGCTCGCGAAAATTGCTGTGGGTTTTATATATGTATGTATTTAGTTTTAAAAATATCGGCAATGTAATTAATGGCCCTATTATGTACGGCGACTGATAACTGATAAGCAACCATAAACTAAAATTCTCATTGCGTATGGCTGAGGGGAAAAAATATTAAAATCAAATAGAAACCTAATTGATTTTACTATAAACGTCAACGAAAGTACATTGGTAAATATTCAGTTCAATTACGCGCATATTAAAATGAGCGCGTTCGTTCTGAAAAAGCATCCGTGAAGTGAATAATCAAGACAAAAACTAAAAGAAAAATACATTTAACATGCATGTTATGTTGCCTGCAGTGGAATTCGAACCCTGACCATCTCTGGATATCAACAAATTGTGGCATGCATCTTTGCGCACTCAGCTACACCCAGGCATATAAATTTGTTTTCAAATGTTGAATATCCATGAACACCACAGCAATCGATTTGTACGGATAAACATGGACTATGTATGAATGTGTGTGTTGTCACCACTCTCAGAGCTCTGCTTGGGGTGCGTATGTACGCTCATATATCTGTGGTCGTAAGCAATAACCACCTAAGTCGACTTAAGAAATAATTGAGTTATATTTGCTATCGTTTTCTGCAACTATTATTACATGTCTACGTGAAACTCCCCTCTCGTTACCTATTCTATTTAAAAAGTTATAAATAAAAGTATTTTGGTTTCCCCATAAGGTTATCATTACAACCCAAATCTTTAAAGCGCTTTTTCTCGAATTCAGGTTTTTCGACTTAGGCGATTATTGCTTATCACTACAGATATGTATTCAGTTGTGAACAGTCAAATACGTGCGTAATAAATTTTGTATGGAAATATTATTTTTAAATTTGAAAATTTTTAAACGATAATCAAATATAAAGTATTTATTTTTACTATGCATTACTTACCTCAGTATACTGAGTCTAGTAGCGCAACTTTCTGTTTCCCGCTAATGACGATTTTGTTATTTGCTCACATTAATTGTTAAGCACATTGGAGAAAAGTGGCCAATTACCTCGAAATGTACATGTCAAAAAAGTAAATTCGAATGTTGTCTGCGCTTTCTGTATACTGAGATTAATCGCTATACATAATACAAATTACGATACTGGTAGCCATGGCTACTAGACCAGCAACTAGACAGGGACATAAATTGTATGTTTTTGCATGAAAGCTCGAATTTAGACAAAATAAAATAGTAATTAAACCAGCTGATGGTCAACGCGCGCAAAAAGATGGGAGTTGACCATCTTTTCGCTTCCCGCTGCAGCTGAAAGGATCTACATATGTGGCATGCTTGATGCATTTTCATACATTTCATCTTATCCGTAACAGTTACCGTAAAAGTTTATTATAAAAATCGCTCTTTAACAATTATAATTTTTTTTATTTAATTCCTCCTTAAATAACAGATATTTCAGATTTTTATTTTATAAAACCAGAAAACAATTATTTCATTTATAAAAGTCATCAATAAAATTCAGTCAGTGACTTTTACTTTTAAAAGTCTTCAATATAAATCCGGCACTGACTTTAATTTTTTAAATTCATACTTATAAATTCATTTGTATAAGTCGGAGTAAACTTTTGTTCTCCAACACCTTCTTATTTTTTTTTATCTAGCCAATGCCCGCTTACTTCGCGACGCCTAATAAGAACTTTTGCGTTGGCCAATGCAAAAGAGCGTTTAAAATCAAAAATAGTCTGTAAAGTCGAAATTTTTGGATTAAGTTGAAACCAATAAAGCGCAGTATCCTCCTCACACATAGACCAATAATAGTAACGCTGTGATACCATACGGAATACCAATCCCTTTCGGTGTCAAGAGCTTTACCGATGGTCTTATTTCCACCTGTGAGATCCCTTCCAAGCATGGGTAATCTTTTTCTATGATCTTGCAACTACAATAAAAGTTCTTATAAGGAAAGTCAAGAGCACAGACATGCGTTTTCTGTTATAGGAGGATCAAAAATCCTCGCTACCTCACAGGGTGAAAAGTTTTCCGGTACATGGCTAAATGATTTCTTGAATATCTTTCAAATTAAGCAATTTGATTTGCAAGATCGCACATGATCGTGCATGAGGGCGTCAGACGAACTTAACCCCATCCTTCATTTAGACATCTAAAAACTAAATTCGTACAACTTAAACATAGGGCCAATGCAGACCAACCACACGGGGTTTCTATACATTTCGGCTGCAGCGCCATCCATTGGGTCCATTTTCTGAAAAACCATTGCTTACCATGAAATTAATACGTGTGATGAATTTCAACCTCGACTCCAGCGGCCCTCATCAATTTTTATCAAAATAATTTGTCATCATACAGGTACATATCTGACATTCAAAATTTGAACGAAATCGGTTAATAAATACGATTTGTATAAATAACTCTACTCCAGCACCACCTAGCGAATTTTCTAGTAGCATGTAATAGGACCATATATGTAAAACAACCTCCGACAATCTGACGGAACTGTATTCAGTGGTTTTTGAGTTTAACCCGAACAACGAAAACGGCTATCATTTTATGCTAATAGGTATGTAGATTGGACAGTCTATAGCGAAACTCGAAAAATCAAAGCTCCATTCTTTGTGCAAACTTTAAAAAAATTCTTCAAAATTTTCACATAAATGTAACCTTTTACTAAAAATTAAAAACAAAGTTACAATAGTTCAATGGGATTTAGATATATAGGCGAAAATGGTTACCAATCGAATACTACTTGCGCGTTTACCTAAATTTATATCGATCCAGCCTTTCCAATAATTACCACTTTTCGCCATAAGTACGGTATTGATAACATATGTAGCTGTGTCGAATTGGGAAAATTTTAGTTTGGCATCCCCCGCGTACAAAAAAAAGGTGGCTATAGGGGGGTAGGGGGCGTTCTCCTGATTCCAAATATATATACTTTTAGCCGCAGCAGACTTATAGTTTTTAAGTTATTTGTTGTTAAAGTTAGTAAATTGAACTAACCTCTCGGCGCTATTTCACACAACAAACACTTTATTTATGAACACACTTCGGCAAAAAAGTTGCATTAAAAGCCAGCACAATGAAATGTAAACATATTTTTTAAATTTATGATGTATTTTTACTAAATTAAGTAAGTTTTAACAATTATCACGCACTT
>NW_023458558.1:82552178-82573903 GCF_013731165.1 Rhagoletis pomonella | reverse complement strand
TTAAAACTTACTTAATTTAGTAAAAATACATTATAAATTTAAAAAATATGTTTACATTTCATTGTGCGGGCTTTTAATGCAACTATTTTGCCGAAGTGTGTACATAAATAAAGTGTTTATTGTGTGAAATAGCGTCGAGAGGTTAGTTCAATTTACTAACTTTAACAACAAATAACTTAAAAACTATAAGTCTGCTGCGGCTAAAAGTATATATATTTACAATCAGGAGAACTCCCTCTATCGTTCCATACCCTTCTTAATGCCGAACTCCAGGGATGCCAAACTAAATTGCAGCCGTCGAATTTCAGGACGTTAGCTTAAGCGGTTCCAGAGATAAGCTATATGAGAAATTCAGTTTGTATGGAAGGTGCTACGCCCCCTTTTCCAATGCATTTGCAATATATGCATCAGTGTTAAGTTTCAGTTCCCCAGCGTAATTGGTTTTAGAGATATATTGGTTTTTTACGTTTCAGTCTGTATAAGAGTAAATTTTGGTCGGAATATTTATTTTCAAGGTGCTGGCATATGTTCCAAATATGAACCAAATTGGTGCAGCCGTTTAGTAGTTTAGTGAAATACATTGTACAGAGAACTGTATGAAATGGTAAAGCGTAACGTCTCAGATTTCTTAATTTCTTAGCAGCAACAACAAAAAGTTTTGGTTTTTTTTAGCGAAAAACCTTCCACACAGAAGTTCCAAAAAAGTGCGATTGGTTATGCTTGAACATACTTAATTGAATGTCAATAAAATTATGTTTGTGGTTATATAAAGGCGAAATTTTGAGAACAGTCCGTTGCTAACTCTAAATATAAACAACAACGCACTGGAAAAAGTTAATACATTCAAATACCTGGAAATAATGATCGATGATAAACTATAACAAAACAAAAATGGATTTTATATTTTTAATCAGAGCTCTAGCAATATGTACATCGGTGAAAACTGCATTTAGTTCCATACATTAGTTTTTGCGTAATGCGCCTACAAACATACAGACAGACAGACCAATTATTATAAAAATTTTAGATTTGGCTTATGTTGATCTAATAACCCCCTATTAATTTTTCTATAACATCTATTATGTACAGATATCGGCCTTTTACAATTTTATTATTCTCAAATACTTTCGTTTGATACCAATATGACAACACTTAGGTTACCTTATCAATTTAACTGAATTAAAGTTTTCAAATTGTTGGCAACCCGCTTCAAAAATATTTTCAAAATTAAGCTTCCTAACCCTCTTTAGTTTAAAGTCCGTATTGTAATATTTCACTTATTTTACAAATTTAAATGAATACAATTTTTCAAGCAGTTGGCAAATCCAACAAAAATATTTTCTGCATTAAAATTTCCTAGCCTCTTTAGTTTGATGCCAATATTGCAATATTTGATTAATGTTATCAATTAAATTAAATTAAAGTTTTCAAATAGGTGGCAACCTTTCACAAAAATTTGTTCAGCTGTAAGCCTTCGTAAACCTCTTTCTTTTGATAGCCATATTGCATATTTACTTTACCGTATCAATTGACCTAAATTGAAATTTTAAACACAGGTGGCAACTCTCTATTTTTTTTTCTAGATTGTAAGCTAGGCCTCTAGCGGTACATCGGTGACAACTGCATTCAATTCCATGCATTAGTTTTCGAGTGATGCGCGTACAAATATACAGACAGACAGAGAGTCAAAAATTCTAAAAATTGTTTATTTGGCTTCTGTAACTCTAATAAAAACTCACGATATTAATTTTTCTTTAATATCTATAAGGGACGGACGTCGGCCTGTTAGAATTTTATTATACGTATAGATATAGATTTTATTTATTTTATCAATTTAAAACAATAAAATTTTTTCAAACAGGTAAGGTAAGGTAATATTTTCGGCAGTAAAATTTCCTTAACCTTTTCAGTTTTGATACCTATATTGCAATATTGAATTTATCTTATAAATTAAATTAAATTTTCAACAGGTGGCAACTCTCAAAAAAATAGTTTTGTCTGTAAGCCTTCTGAAGCCTCTTTCTTTTGACGCCCATATTGCAATTTTATCACTTTACTTAAACTGCAATTTTCAAACAGGTGGCAACTCTCTAATTTTTTTTCTTCCTATATTTTAAGTTAGACGTCGTTTTCGAGTGATGCGCGTGCAAACATACAGACAGACAGCCAGACAAAAGTTCTAAAAATGGTTGATTTGGCTTCTGGTTGTCTAACACTAACTACAATATTAATATTAACTGTTGAACGCAACTGTTTCAAAATGAATGTCGTAAAATAACACGTGCACTATTACAGACTATTAAGTTCCGACTGAGATGCTCCGCCAAAGCGGCGTCATAAGCTACAGGCAGGTGTTGTCCTTTGTTCCGCAACTATTCAACTGCATCAGATAGTATTTTTTTTTGTTTATACGATATGTTTAAAAAAAAAATTGACTTATGACCGATCTAGGTCAAATACCCCTATGTGAATCGATTAGATCACACGCATAACGCGAAAAAAATCGGCTGGTTTTTTAAAAAAAAAAAAAAATTATGAAACACACCCGAAACAACACTAAGTTTAGGTTATAGCTAGGGTCAAGTACAACATGAAAATAGGTTTCTTATATGTAGTTTCTGAACCCTCCATTTTTTTAAACCATTATTTCCGTACTGGATGCACCTATCTATTAACAGCTTGACGTCGTTCATCCGATTTCAAAATGATGTATAACAATATAAAGTCAGAACTAGCTTGATGGGAGTTTTCATCAGGTAAAATTTAAAAAACCCTTATTTTTCCTAAATTTTCCACATTTGACCATCGCTAATTTCAAAAATTTCTATGAAAATTGACAGATAGGGCATTAATCTAAAAGTACATTTATATTCGAATAAACCGATACCTCACCTAATGCAATCGCATAATAATTGTCGAAGCTAATCAATTTAAGGGGAAATATGGCCTTCATTAATATGAGTGTATGTACCGAACTTTCACGATTTTTGAGCAGCGTGGCTTTCATAAATATTAATTCAGAATTTATATATAAAATGGCTCTTTAGCAACAATTGGGTTTCCATTAACTTTTAGGAAAATGGCAGTAGGATCGCCAAACACTTTTTGTATGAAATTTACATTATAGATAATTTATTGATAGTATGACTATTTTCCACTAGAGAGATTTGTTTTTGATGCAGATATTATTTTTAAAACATAATCTGTCCAACAAGGGGCGGGAAGCGAAAAAAAGTACGTTTGCATATTTGGGAGCTCTACTTTTTGAGTTGAAAATACCAAGGGAAAAGTGAAGTGTCAGTGTTTGGTATTACTCATTTTTTGTCATATATGGGCATTCCCATGGTGGCGCACGTGACAATCGTACGATTTCAATGTGATACAAAAAAGGAATACCATTTGTTTTCTTAAACTTTTTTGGGCCATTGTATAGCACATAATTAGCTCTATATTTAACCGAAAAATGAAATCAATCGAACTGCTTGGTCCTGAAATATAAGCATTTAAAGAGAGTGTCGTTACGTGACAAAAAATGGAAGTTGATTTTTTCTTTTCTTACAAAATCGCAAAACTCTGCGAATTGTGGATGGCTATTTTCATGAAACTTATTTTAATATGATTTGGAGCAATTCTAGTTGTTTTTAGAGTTTTTTGAATTAATGCAAATTGTTTCAATCTTTTTCAACCCCAAGTGTGAAACGTGACGTGACGTGGCGTCACGTGACATAAATTTCCATCGTTATATTTTTGTTAATATTGCTTTTAAATGAATTTTCAACGCAAATAAAACATGTATTTTATGTAGAATATACTTAATATTTTGACTTCAGCGCCAATTCAGGGTCAATTTGTTAGAAATCTGTGATTTATTATGTTTCAACCACATATGCCAAAACCAAATCGGACCATAAATACGGTTTTTCGAAATATCTCGACCTTGGCACCACCTAGGAAGACCATTTTATGCAAACATGATTCTACTTACATAGCCAGTATATATTTTAAAAAGCAGACAAATCGGCACGTAAATACGTTAGATATAAAACTTTTATTTTTTTTTGTCGTGGTGGACCTTCCGCTGGAAACACCCATATGTAATAAAAACCACTCGTGTCTAGTGAAAAATCAATTGTTGAAAAATTATCAAGGTCAATTCTTAAATTCAGTTAATAATTTTTAAACAATTTGTTCTGTGCATTAACTAATTGTATCAATCACATAAGTATGTAAATATGTATGCATTTGAATCAATATGTAATTGTGAATATTGACCAAAAATCCGTCGGCTGGTTGCTGCATTCATATATATTACTGTAAAAAATTGCTTAAAAGTTTTAATGCTGATATCACAAAATTTGTATTAAACCACATTAATAGGATAGATATGTATCTATGTACATATGCATGTATGTATATATTAGTATGTAAAAAAAATAATTAGTTTACTGAAATTCGGAATCATCAAAATACAGCAAAACTGTAACAGTAATGCATCAAGCCAAAACATCAGTCTCTTTTACTTCTAAGCTATAATTGATGGAAATGCCTTATTTACGCAACTAGGTCCCAATTAGGCATTTAACCGTGGTTGTGGATATTGGACATTTCCATCAATTATAGTTTAGAAATAAATGCGTATGATGCTTTGGCTTGGTGCATTTCTGAACACACCCATAACATCATTGCGTTATGTGATCGAATTTGTTTGCAGATGTTTGTGAAAGTTCGGATAAGCACGTTTCACTGTTTCTTTCTTTTTGTATACTCCTAACTCGGCAGCCATGTTGGATGTCGCTCTACGCCATGGTGGAGAGCCAAGAGAATGATAATACGAAATTCTTCGGCAGCCGTGACCGTCAACAATCAGCATATGGTGAGCGAGCATGCCCAGGGCTAGTGCAGTTGGGGGTTGCAATCGCCGCTATAGTAATCAAGCTGTGACACATCGGTGGCCGGTGGCTCATTGAGGTTCGTTAATTATTTGTGGAATCAGTTTAAGTCAATGCAAAACGTTGAGATGCTTTAAGAACTTGATGCGAAAATATATCGGGCATATCAAATCGCATTGCAAGTGTCACCAATGCACCAGTCATTCGAATGCAAGTGTCGCCTCTTTCCTTGCAGGTGTACATGTAAGCCTGGGCCGTCCCACATCAATGAGATCTGTACTTGCTTCTGCTATTGCGCACTGAGTATCGTCAAAGAGTTTGATTTTGCGTTTCGAGCACCACTTCAGCAGTCATTTTCCGACGGAAATTAAAGTATGAAATCGATTTTTTCAAATCGCGAGCCATCTTCGTTTACACACTGCGTTAAAGCCACACTTTCGACCATGGCGACGCGAGTCAGAAAGGGCTAGTGCGCACCCAACAATGTCAGGTAAGCGAATGAAAACATTGGTCAGTTACAGCGGTGGTGACAGCAATAGCGAAAGACATTCTCTCTTTTCTCTAACTCGCCATACTGCCGTTGTTTCCGTGGCAGCGGCCATGCAATGTGTTGAGGAGTGTTTAAAATTTCGATAAGTGCCCTCTGCGACGAATTACAGTTCTACTTGATGAGAGAGAAAGAAGTCATGGCATATGTGTGCGGGAGCGAGTGAATAGGAAGTAGAAAGATTGTGTGACGCCATGATTGCTCAAAATAATGTATGAGCGTTCTATTCAGATCTGAAGCAAACCGGTTTGTAGACAGGGTTGCCAACTCCCCTTGGTTATTGGGTGCTGTTTTGAGGATTTACTGTACAAAAAGTGCCGAATAGCAAATTAAAAGTGCCAAAAAATGTGCCGTTCGTTTTAATAGCAAGAGGATTATTTGTTTTATTTCCATTTACAAAACCAGGCCCTCATTTCTAAAACGAAAGAGCAATGTTAAAATAAAACAAACAAATTGAATAAATTTTTGAAAGTAGATAATTTTATTAGTTGATGAAAGGAAGTAGTATATACATGCAAAAGACTTCACAAAAATGTATTCAACTAGTTTCAAAATTATGGCATCTTGTGACAAGTTGAAAAACTAAGTGCATTTCAGATTAAAGAAGGGTCAAAAACGCCCCGTTTTGAGGGAAGATGGCAGGCCTTTTGTAGAACTGAGTGCACGATGGTACATACATAAACACTCGTATAATTAATATGTATTGATGAGTGCGAATGTATGCATGAATAGTGTCTGGGAGAACTTTACATGTTAGGGTTGAACTGGCGAAGTGAACGAAAGTAAAGACAAACATAACGAAACCACAAAAAGGAGTCAATCTATAAAGCGCTAGCTTAGACATAAACCATAAAATTTGCTTCTAAGCTAACCCGGAATTGAACGAAAAAAAATACATATATCTATCTACGTACATAGGTATGTATGTGTGTATGAAATATGGGTTTCGTATTCTTAGTAAAGATTTGAAATATAATATTTCTTAAAACATTATTTACTTAAATACATTGGTGGTCCAGTTTAACGAGTGATATAATGTGTGGGGTCGAAAAGAAGATTATATCGGACTAAACTTTCAGTTTTGAATCATGTTAAAGGAAGGAAGGAATGAACGTACATACTTCTTTATCAAAAGTTCGGCTGTTAAATTTAATTTTGTTAATTTGTAAAAAAAAATTAAATATAGGTTAATAGCAGTTTTCTATACCAAAATAGCCGCCCAAATAAAACAAGGCTCAAAAATTCTTGAAATTTTGACTTTGTAATGCCTAGATTTCCATTAAAAATATAAAACCACCCCAAGATATATTTTCTGAAAAGCTGATACAATTAACAAAAACAAAATCACTCTGGTCGTCTTTCATTTCCCCAAAGAAAAGCACTTATCACTTGGAGACCCTGTGGATAGATACTGAGTCCTTTTGGGATAGTTCGAAACTAGTTCCATTTTACACAAGTTGGAAGAAGTTCTCCATAGCCATGTTGGAGCCTATGTTTTTCTTAGCACGCACCAGATTTCAAGATGATGTATTTTAAATTATGGCTTTTCACTTTTATTTCACTGAAGCAAATTTCATAAAGCTCCTAATGCAAAATACATATCACTTAAGCTGATAAAACATGCCTTTGGGCAAAAACTGGGCAAGGTTTAATTTTTTAAGTCTGTTCTATGAGGATGTACGCTCACCCTGTATGCTTTTTCATAACCGAACTACGCCGAACTTGTAAGTTATAGTCTATGAAAATTCAAGAAAATTGAAATTTATCTTACTTTTTAGCTGATTATAAAATAATTTCATTAAAATACTTAAGTACAAGTATAAGGGTCGTATATAGGAAGAATGTTTAGTAAAAGTATTGATCTTTAATAAAAAAAACTTTTTGGAAAAAAAATCGCACTCAGCTTCAATTTGATCACTCAAAATTGAATTATTCCAATGAACTTTTATTGCATTTCTGAGCTTTTGGAAGTTCTGCGAAGTTTTTAAGCGGATTCAACTCTGAATTGTAAACGACACCGCCGAAGAGAAGATACATATGTTTATTACAAAATTGGTAACATGATGATTTAATAGTATTCGCAGGGCATTACGGCCCCTTATCGAAAAGTAGCACATTTCAGCTTCTCACGGGGAAGAGTAGCACATTTCAGCAGTGATGGATAATGAGTGTGCATTGTGCCATTTTCCGCCCTTTCACAAGCAGCCGACACCTTAAGCCCAATCGATTGATTTTCGGCACTATTTTGCGTAACTCAATGCAACTAATATACATATATTTCTTTCGGATTCGCAATTAAAAATATATTTTTTTCTACATTTGATCGTATGTGCTTAAACTGATAAATGACATAAACATAGAAACGCCAGCAGAAGAAGCTCGCTTCCACATTCTGCATATACGCATAGCATTTTTGTTTAAACAAATTTGTCGCAATTTCATCTCTACAGCAAATATTAAATATCATTTAATACATACCGTAGATTTAAATAATCACATGCCCATTTTAAGTATATTTTGTAGAACAGAGCCGAAATATTTCTTACTAAAGAAAATTCTGCAGAAAATGAAAGTAAAAATGCTTTGCAATTTAATGTTAAATTTTGCCAAGATTTAAGAAAGAGAACCTTGATAATTTTGAAAGCAGTTACGGCTTTCGCGCCAAAGGCAGTAAGCTCTGGCGATACGAATAACATTGATTTTGATACGAAAAACATACTGCGTTATAATATAACAAATAATGATCTCAGTGAAAATGAATTAATTGACTAAATTATAACTTACCCTGAATTCCAAAATGTAAAAATACAAATAGACCCCAGCAAAGGGAACTATCCAATATTCGCAACAACGCCTGAATGCTATGTCGTTACAAATAAATTTGCGCAAGCTGGACATTTTAAACTGCAAATACTTTAGGAATAAAGGGGACTGATGCTTTGTATTTTTACTATTTGTAATTCAGGACTAATGATAGAGCGATGATTTTTGTTGATACTTAAATTTTTTTGAAAACTACATATACTTTCGGGTATGCAGTTTTATAGTCCATTCACTTCGCAATGATTTTTGGGAACTTTTTTCGTTGAAGGTGTATCACTTTTTCTTCCATACTCAAATATTTTGTACATCCATTACGTATAAAGAAAATGCAAAAAAATATAAAAAATCCACGCGAATTCTCAGCCGCACTTGCACTTTCTTCTTTCTAATACTAAAATTGGATGGACTATTAAACTGCATTCCCGAAAGTTTTTTAAAGTTTCTGGCAACAAAGTTTTAAATTTGAATGAAAGTTTTTTGTAAAAAGTTTTAAGCTTTGATTTTTATGATTTCTGTTTTTGTTTTGTTTTGTTGTTGCGTAGAATACATCTTACGTTTCGATATGGAGGCTATGCTCAAATGTTGTAGTTGTAATTTTTAGAGCTTCACGAAAACGCTTACTGCACGAGAACTTATGAAGCGATTTGAAAGCAAAGTGTGGCGTTTCAAAGATATAATTCCAAACCTATCGAGAGATTCATTTTTGTAAGTAACCAATTCGGTTTCTGACGTAGAAACAACGGTAAATATTGGCTTATTTTGTGGTCAGTTTTGAGCATTTAAAGTGCTCTAGAAACTTATGATTTGCAGGTTAAACTTTCATTTCGGGATATAGGTTCTTTGGAGCATTAGAAATATTATCGTGTACAAATTTTATATAAGTTCAACAAATATTGAGCAAAAAATTTTTGAAAAAATAGAAAATTTTCTTTATTCGAATGATTTTGTTTTTGTTTTCTTTAATCAAAAATTCAAGACTTTTCCTTTCATTTGGTATATGGGAGGTATTGTTTGATCTTCTGAGTATGTTTATTTGATTGAAATATATGGGCATAAATAATTTTCCATACAAAATCACTTCGTCATCATTTTGCAAACACGTGCCTGCGCTGGAAGTGAGAGATGGAGACAAAAAGTGTACATATGTGCGTAGGTATTTCGGCTTTTGAATAACAGGCAAATGTGTAGATGAAGAATATGATAAACATAAAAGTAAAAAAAAGATAAATACATCTAAAGAAAAATATGAGGATGAGGATACCGATAAAAGTAAAGATGAAGATAGAGGAAGAAAGAATAAAATAAAGGTACTTATAGATAAAAAGATATAGACAGAGATTCAATTATCGAAATAATATTCGATATTTTATCGGTTTTGTTATCGATATTTTAATCGATTTTGCTATTGATTTTGTGATAGATATTTTTATAGATGTTATAATCGTTTTTGTTATCGATAATTTTATCGATTTTGCTATCGATTTTGTCATCGATATTATTATCTATTTTGTTATCGATATCTTTATCGATTTGTTATCGCTATTTTTATCGATTTTGCTATCGATATTATTACTACTTTTTTATCGCTATTTGTTTCTTAGTGTGTGCTTTCGTTTTTTAATTAGATATGCTTTTAACCATACCACGTATTCTACGTTTAAAGTTAGCGGCTGTGTCTCCGATACAGCCTGCAGACCATGACGAAGGCGCTGGACTGTTCCTTTTTTTTATATGCAATGTGCTGTAAATATATTTTATAAATTAAATAGTACCTTTCGACGACTTTCAATTTATTGGCATATTTCAGATCGTCGCGTGGAAGACAAAACTTACGTGTAATCAGGGTTGCGTGTTTTTGAATTGGTCAAATCAAAAATCCTTAAGTCGAAATTTATTACTGAATTTAACGTTGCACCAAATCACAAGTAAATCTTATATGTGATTTGACTTGTCGATCAAATGAAAAATAACATTATTTTCGATTTGATTTGTCAACCAAATAAGGAATCAAATTTATTTGTGATATAATTCGTCGACCAAATAAAAAATAAAATTGGTTTGAGTTTTGGTTTGTAGAGCGAATCAATTTGAGTCGTGATTTATTAACTAAATAATATTTTGTTATGCAACGAAAATACCATTTTCGCGTATTTTCCAACTTCCAGATCTACGAAAAATTACCAAGTTTGTAATTAACTATTATATATAACTATTTGGGATTTTTGGGACTATTTTGGGACTTTCGGGACTTTTCGGATTCTCGAGACTATATCGAGACCTTCGGGATTTTCTGGATTACTCTCGGATTTTCGGGACTATTTCGGAACTTTCGTTATATTTATCGATCATGATGTCGATAAACTTATCGAATATGCAATCTTTACATATACCGATAGTGTTTTCGTTGTGTTCATCAACATTGTTATCGATATATTTATAGATATATATCGTCGATGTTTTTGCAAAACCGCCCAACGACTAGTTGCAAAACCGCCTAAATCGGCACTCCAGTGAACTCCACGCATCGAGATTGTGGCATAAAAATCGTTATTAAAACATCACATTTGTAAAGTAATTAAAAACCAATTGCCTTGATAGCCGATGGCAATGTCTTCAAAGAAAAACTGTTTTTTTTCGCTCTCCTATAAAATTTGAGTTGCGTAAGATAGGCGATTTTGCGAAAACATCGACGATATGTCGATATGTATCTTCATCGATATTGTTATCGATATATTTATCGACATTTCTACCGATATCGTTATCGATATATTTATCGATATACATGCATATCATGTCTCGAAAATTTCGACAAAATCCCAAGAATCTTGAAGTAGTCCCGAAAATCCCGAAATAGTCCCAAAAATCCCGATGTAGTTCCGAAGATCCCGATATAGCCCAAAGAATTCCGAAAATCTCGAATTAGTTTCGAATATCCCGAAATATTCCGGAAAATCACGATATATAATAAGAAATTACAAACTTGGTAAGCACCATCGTAGAACTGGAAGATAGAAATTATTTGAAAATCGTATTTGCGTTGCATATTTAGATGACAAATCACGATTGATTCGCTCTGCAAATAAAATCACAAATAAATTTTATTTCTTACTTGGTCGACAAATAAAATTTATATAGGATTTGATGTAACTCGCAATTCAGAAATAAATTTGATGTATAGATTTGTGATTTGACTAATTCAAAATCACGAAATGCTGATTACATGTAAGTTTTGTCTTCCACACAAAAATCTGAAATGTGCTAGTCTTCCACGGTCATTTGAGATGTGCTACTCTTCGTAGGGAGCGACGATACCATCATGCTCATTGCCTTCATCTTCAGAAAGTATGTATTCCGGATTTAATTTTTTTGATCTAAGTATGGTGTAAACCTATAGTCTATTGAATTTTAAAAAAATTGAAGAAGCAAATCTTGGTAGTAATATGTAGAAGAAATTCTTTTGCTTTGAGTTAGTACATACATACGTATGTATGCAGAGTTAGGTGGAAACTTCACTGATCACTTGTGAATGATATGAATTTGTATCATCACGTTATGCCCTTTAGCAAAACTTAATTTTGGCGAATTAAGGCCCACTTGCAGATCATCCAGAGTTAAATATATATGTAAATAGAGAGTTAAGTAGGTCAGAGTTATATTGTTATCTTCCTAAACCAGACAATGTCTTGCAGCATTGAAAACTGGCCCAGAGTTAAACAACCCGAGGGATTTCTAAATTAAGTAGGCACCACTCTTTCTTTTTTACCGTTTGTTTTTATTTCTTATTAGAATTTGAATATACAATTTCAAACACTTGCATGCGTATGTACATACATACATAGGTACAAATTGTAAATTAATTGGGTGAACTACTTACACGGTTGGTGCATTTTAATCACATATGTATATATTTTACGCCAGACTGACCGAAACCTCAGAGCCGAAGGCGGAAAAATGAATACGTGAATATGTATGTAGGTATGTACACCCTGCAAACCAAAGTTCCCGAAATCTTAACGAAATTTTAAAGAAACTCGGAAATGTGTTTCGAATTCTGTAATGATTTCTTTACGAATTTTCAAAGAAAATCGTATGAAGGGGTTGACACGAACTCGTAAAGAAATATCTAAGGATTTTTTAACTAAAATTCTAAAAGATTTCTTTAGGAAGATTTTGTTAAATTTCTGTATGAAAATTCTAAAGGATTTCTTTAAATATATTTTGTTCAATTTCTAAAGGAAAATTCTAAAAGATCTCTCTAAGAATATTTTTTCAGCATTCTGAAGAAAAGTTAGAATAGATTTCTTAAAGAATATTTTGCCAACCTTCTGAAAGAAATTAAACACGGAAATTTTTGGAAATTAATCGCTAAAGTTTATTCGGTTTATATACTATATGAAATGTATGAGAGCGGGATTTCAAATACTATCCGGCTGTTTGCGAGGATAGCGACCAAATAATTGCCTATGAGGCAGCTTAATGTTAGCTACAAAAGAATTCACAATAGTTTTCAAGGTTTAAGGTAAGTAATTGTACAATAAAGTGATAAATATAAATTTTAAGCGTTCAGAAGGTAAGTATTTAAAATTTTAGTAAAAGCTAACTATTTCATGGTATAAAGAAGGTAAATACAACATGTTTAAGGTTGATATTTGCTTTGAATGTAAAAATTAGAAAAAAGTTAAATTTAATAAATTTATAATTCTATTAAGTTTGGACTCATGTCCTCGACAATTGCGTGAAACGTTTAGGTCTGCGGGTTAACTGCATGCTGTCGATTCTTAACGAGGTCCTTTGCAGAGTTGAAAAATCTTTTAATGATAGCTTCAGTGTTGTCCAGCTTAGCATTCCCAACTGCAGACACACAGGAATCTGTGAACAAAGTAATCTTATTTAGCTGCATACATATTACGCTGTAGGTACGCTAAAATTACGCAAAAACAGGCCGAGACACTTAAACTTAATTTTTAACCTACTTCAAAAAAAAAAAAAGAGAAGGCTATCAATTCCTCAATAATCGCAATATTTAACTTACCTTTTTGGCTTATTCTTATTTTTTAATTTTCGGTTCTTATAAATAAACGCGTTTATAGCACAAAATCACAAAAAGATATATATTTTTTTTTGGTGCGTCAGAATTTTTTCAATGTGGATTGTGACATTATTATAATTACATTGATTTGATTTTCTTTCGAAATTTCCTAATTCAATTCATCTTAGAAAATTCGGCAAAAAATCGGAAAGAAAATAATGGAATCTTTACGATTTTCTTCCGCAATTTCGTAAAACAATCGAAGTGTGCACAGTTTATTTCATTTTAGAAAATTCGGCAAAAAATCGGAGGAGATATTTACGAATTCTTTAAAATTTCTCTACAAGTCAGAATACTCTGTAAAAATGGTTTGCAGGGCATATGTTTTCGAAAATATTTTTGAAATCTCAATTTATTTTTTCTTGTTACTGACAGAATTGAAATATGGGCATATCCTTGGTCACGGACTTGACATTCGTACGACTTTAGAATTAAATAAATCATACGAAAACTTAAGTCACTTGTAAAAAAAAATTGCTGTTATGTAACTTTTATAGCAGCCGTGCCCAGCGCAGGGCACTTGCCTATTGAATTCTGCCAGCGCAGGGCACTTGCTTATGGAGTTCTGCCGGCGTTGGGCATGCCTGTTTTATAGCATCCTTTGGTTGACAAAAAATTAGGTGCGCTTTGAAAACTGACGTCGAGAAAATCGATGAAAAGGAGGGCATTACGGCTGCGATAAAAAACAGAAGTGATTTCAGAGTACATGTAAAAATAATCAAAACTCAGCGAATCCTGTATGGTTTTCATTTATTAAACATTATTTAAATAAAGTCAAATTATGGACCGTTACAACCAATTCATTTTTAATCAGAAGCAATTCGTTGTTGATTTAATTTTGAATTAAAATCTGGTAACGGACGCCATCATATACTAAATTTAAAATTTTTAGTTCTTCTCTCCACCGTTTCGCGTTTTCAAAACCTCTTTTGGCCATTTGAATACGAAATTTAAAGTTATAAAGCCGTTTGAATTATTTGCATTTATTTGCATTTTCGGTTGACCATATGTACGTAGAGTTAGCAAGTTAACCTTCGAGAATTGCTGTGCTAAATATTTAACGATTTAACTCTAAATTTACTCCTAACCATTGATTGTGCACGCCAATTAATAATTTAACCGGTAAACTTCGAGTTAAATAGATAACCTGCTATTCTGCACTTTAGGTTAGGAGTAGATATTGTTTTTTAAGTTTCATCATATAATTTGATTTTCATTCGAATGTATGCAGCAGTTCATTTAATTTTTTATCATTTAATTTAACAGAAAAAAAAATTAATATGTATGCATATTTTTATGGCAGTGTCTACACACACGCGCCACGATAACTTTTTCCATAGATCCACGGTAAAATTACGTGGGTTATGTGTTGCCGGAGAAGTGGAGCTGAACTTCTTTATGCGTAAGCAGCCTTCGGGATTATAACCCTTACTACTCAGAATTCTCTTTTCTGTGTTGCCGGAGAAGTGGGACAGAACTTCTTTCGGCGTAATTTTTACTGTGGATGTACGTAAATTTTTACCGCGGATCCAAGGTAAAAGTTACCGTGGCGGTGTAAGTAGACAGTCCCTATTTTTTATATGTTCAATTCAGTTTTTGGTGAAACAGGAAACACATAACTTTTCCATACCGTGACTTAAGTTACGTCAGGAATCCGGAAATTCTGAAAAATGCATATGGATGTATGTATGTATGTAAGTATACATACGTCTTTTTTAGAAAATAAAGTGGGGTTAACGATTCAACTAAGCCCACTTAAGCGACTTTTGCTTTTGAACAAATATGCATATGTACGTACATACATACTACATGGTATGTACAGTGACGAGCAAAACTGTAACATGGAGTAACACCTTTTCTTTCAGCTGTCGCTATCTTTCCAAGTTCTAACGACATTCATACTGTTGTTCTGTATTTTTATTGGTACATCTTTGCTTCCTCTGTCATAACGATTTGAAGTCAATTCAACAACATTAAAGAAACCAGCAGACAAAAATGTAAATTAAGGCATATGTTACAGTTTTGCACTCATGTATTTTTAATAACTTTTTGACAATTTTCACAAAAAAAAAGAATTATTAACACAATGTTCGGTATGGTTTTGCTTTATTTAGTTTCTGGTTGCAATTTGGCATACCTAATGTGCATGTCTGTAAAAATTCTGGAGGTATAGCCTCCCATATATCCTTGGTTTGCTTTCACAGCTCACGTACTCCATTGGACGGACTTGGATACTTAGTAAGATGCGCTTTTAGTTGATTTCGCAAATTCTCGATGAGATTCATGTCCTCGGATTGTGGAGGTCATTTCAAATTAGCAAATTTCTGCTTTTGTTCCAGTCTTTGCGAACATGTGCAGTGTGTTTTGGTTGCTTTTTCAGCAGAAACTCTAATTTTTTCGACTACATCTTGCAAATTTTGTTGAAATATGAACAGATACTGTTCCTTACGCATAATACGTACAAACGGATCAACAACATTTTTGAAATACAACCCCAAACTAATATTGACCGACCACTGTGATTCACAGTTTGCCTTACATGATGCGCTTAGGCTTAATTTGGGCCTTTGTTCCAATACCATGCCCGGCCATCTGCTTAAAAGCTATTAATTTAGTCTTGTCAGACCACATAAGCCTCAATTAAATCTTAAAAATGTGTTTTTTATTGCGTTATGTAAGGCCTAACATATCCCAATAGGCAACGGTCCGGTTTTCGCGCGATGCAGCAAAACGCTGCCCCACTCGCACATGTATTTTGATCAAATTTGCTTTTTTCTTCTTTTATGATCCATTTTGCTCAATTTGGCAACTTTTCGCCTCACTATCTACTGATTTGCATTCAATTTTAATACCTTAAGCGCTTCTGTAGTAGTGCCTGCAGCGTTACTTGCTACTAAGTTCACAAGATATCGGACTGTAATATATTTTGACAGACTTCCTTTGTCCTTAGTAACACTTTAGGCTATATCTTTTCTCAGTCTTAACATTTTCATGTGGCAAACTCCACATTTTTTTGCCACTTTCCCTACGGTCCCGCCTTGTCGCAGTAAATCTATTATTTACATTTATGTTTCCTGATTAACCATATTATTTATTGGTGATCACTTCTTGAATAAATTACAATAGAGAAAAAAGTCATCTGACTTCCAACTAAGCAAAAGATAACTGTAAAATGCAAAACTGAGAATGAGTGCAAAACTGTAACATTTGCCTTAACTTTCATTTTTGTCTCCAGGTTTTTTTATTGTTGTTGGATTGACCTCAAATCGTTATGAGAGCGGGAGTAGGGATGTACCAATAAGAATATAGAACAAAAGTGTGAAAGTCGTTAGAACTATGAAAGATAGCGGTGGCTGAAATAAAAAGTGTTACATCATGTTACAGTTTTGCTCGTCACTGTACATACCATTCTTATATAAAACATGTAATGTGCAAAATCGAGGAAACGCTTGTCACATTATTGGCATCATCACCATGCGTTATTAAATAGGTCTAACATATACATACATACATATGTATTTTCAAAAATTAGAAGAAAACATAATTTTCTGTTTCTGTTTAAATTCCGCCCAAATATTCCTATGTTCGCAAAATAACAAATCGTTTGCGCAATTATTCGCTTATCGCACTGACACACAAACGCAGCCCGCCATCCTCTTCCTAGCAAACAAACCCAACATGGAACTCTCTGATTCTGCCGATGAAACGCACTCACCAACACAGTCGAATTGCTGGCGCTCTTGCTTGTATGAGTGTTAGTGTGTTTGCCCATGTGTGGGTGCTGCTCAGCTGTCAATGTGTAAGTGAGACGCATGTTCCCTTATCACCTCTCTTAATTTCAATTCTTAAAATCTCTTGACAAGCTGATACTCTTTGCATTTACTCTTTCTTCTACACCTGTTCATCCGTTGTATTTTACGTTTATATACAACTCCGAGGGTGCGGTGCCTTCAAAATTGTAGGAGAACATTTTGGCGCGCTGTCATTTCCTCTTTACTAAACAGATTTATGGGTTAATTTAAACTATAAATCTACGTTATTCTCTGACTATTCATTGATGTATGCAATGCAGCAATTTGCTCGTTTTCTTCTAAGTCTCAAGGATTAGCATTAAGCAAAGTATGAACTTGGCTACTTTGCCTTCCCTCGTTATTTCTACGTCATTATTCACGCAAATGCAGCTGATTAGTTGCATTTTTCACTCATCCTCCCATTCAGTCCTTTTTTATGGCAACCTACACCGTATTTTTTTCCATTTCTGTTGTACGGAAAACAACTCAAGAACGAATATAATATATGGAGTCACCCCTAAATCATTTCCCATTGGCTTTGTTGTTGCCTCTACCCAGCAAAATTCATAGCTGACGGCTCACATAATGCATGCATACATACCGTACACTTCTGTTATGATTGCAGGCGGTCGTATTCTTGTGTGGGTGTGTGGCATGGTGTATGTGTGTGTTTCCATGCGCAGTGGCTGGCGGCCTTTGTATAAGATCTTATTAGATTTTATTAGAAGTGTGCCTCAGACTCTCGTCACCCGCTCTCCTTAGACATTTACTATTTTTACTGTTGAGACAACTTGCAACTGCAACGTGACATGCGCTGAATTTGTCACAAGTACACACCGACCCCCTTCACGTAAGTCTAGAATTTCCTAGCTCTCGTCGCTTTCCTATGGCTTGGTCCTCCTTCACGAAATGCAATTTCCTCTTCTTTCTTAAGACAAACTTGCAATTTGCCTATTTCTATTTTCTTCTGCAACAAAGTTGAGCAGTCATACACATGCTGAAAAGTTGAATACATTTTTTTCTTTGTACATAAATAGTTTGTTGATGAGATGCGACGTCTTGTCTCTCGTTGGCAACGAAAGCAGACTAACGGACGTCAGTGGCTGGTGATGACTTGCCTCAGCCCCATGAAAAACTGCAAGCGTACACATGTAGGTACATACATACATACGTGCATAAATATTTACACATCGAATTACCAAAAATAATAAACTTTTCACTTTTGAAAACTTGGTAAAAGGGCTGGCTACCTGTGCTTTTTTCGCCTCTTGGTTCTCTATTTATAGATGTGCAAACAGCTAATATACTATCATGTTCATACATCGATAAGCACGTACATATGCACATATGTATGTACATACATATGTAAGTATGTATGTGAGAATGTTTGTATGAATCAATCTTGGCATTTCTATACTCAGCAGCAGAGGTGCATACATCAAATTCCAATTGGCTGTAGCGTCTGTGGAGAAATGCTATTAGAAAATGTTTCTATTAGCAACGGAAGCATCCAGATCGCACACAGTGTCGTCATTAAATATTAGATCTTTCGGAGTGTGTTTGGGACTTTGGAAATCATTTTTTTGTTCTCTTTTGTCCGTCGGTTTTTCGTTAGGTTTGAGTGTTGGATTTAAAGAGTTTCCGTTGTTGCAATGCTGAGTTGTAGTTGTAAGGGCTATTAAAGGATGGATGGATCGAGCGTTGCTAGATGTTCATATTTTGCCCAATATACAATATGTACATATATACATATCGTCACCTGAAATGTAAAAGGCCGTAACGAATAAAAAATATAAAACTCACTTTTTGATCCATTATGATGCATTTCATTGAGTTATAAGTTTCCACATCGTTTTCATATTTCAAAATGGTTCTCTTTTTTATAAATCAATCGCATTTCTGGCTAGTATATTTCAGGACGAATGGATAAGGATTGAGCCAAGAGCTTGTGTGAGCAAATCCAATTTTTGGCAGCCAATGTCAGTTACGCGGTTTTGCAGAATGACGATACGCGGTTTTGTACTTTAAACGTTACAGCCTGATTCCTAACGGATCGTAAATCAAACCTGCGCCACTAAATAACAACGAGGCGACAAAATTGTAAATTCTTTTCGATTGACGCTGCACCAGTTGAGAGAACTTTCAGTTATGTTTCTTTTTTTATTGCGGTGCAACAGTTCCTTTTTGGGAATTGCATCGGGGCTGCAAATGTCGTATGTATCCTCCTGACTTTCATCTTCACAATCTAGCATCATGGCAAGATCGTTCTTTAAACACCGTTGTGTTCCAATTTGGAGCATCAATTCTTTTGATTTTGTTTCAGAATTTGGAGAACCTGTTACGTCATCAGAGTTTTTCGATTCCAGCTTTGTACTTCATTTTTAATCCTATCTTTTGTGACTGGTTTGGAAAATGTGCGCTTATAGCGAGGTTGTGAATAGGTGGATATGGCAAATAAATTGTTAGTTTCTAGGAATGAAAATTTCGAAGAAAATTCTGTTTTGAAAGTCGTGGCTGCCGGGAGAAATAGTTTAAAATTTTGTTATTTTGTCTAAAAGGTACCCCGTTTTTTATAATAATTTGAATTATGGAATCACGGACGATAAAGGTCTCAGATTTGCTTAGTTCTCGGGTGACTCCTTTGAAAGGTTCGCCTGTAATGAATACCTTGTAATTACTTTTTTTATTAGTTAGTTGAGCTTCCTAGTTGCAGGCAGTCACAATTAATTACTCACCGCTGTTGGTACCATAAGCTATCAAATCTGTTTGGTTGTTCCATTCCATGCCCTCAATGTGTTTTGATATATTTTTTGAGGCGAATGAACGCAAATTTCCCACATATTTATCACTAATACTATTTTAAGAGGGCTTATTTCACATTGTTGCTGAAATGCAAAAAATCACAACCAACTAAATTTTTGTATTGTCTAAAACGATGTGGGGACTTATGATTCGATGAAATGCATCATAATCAATCAAAAAGTTAATTTTGGATTTTTAGTTAGTTTTGTATTTCAGCTACGATGTGAGTTAAGTCATTTCCATACTATACTAACCGTATATTACATGCCAAGTCCCACGCCTCAATAGAATTTCACCTTGAATTTATTCTTATTTAATTTGTGGACTTGGCTGTCGACTTATTTACAAACCATTTTATCTTTATTTCGATGCGTGGTAATTTTGACAATTTACACAAAATTAAAATAAATGTTTTTGTTTTCGAGCTGAAACACTAATAGAAGGAAACACGCAACTTAAGAATAATAAGTTTTATGAGGAAAAAAATAATTACACTAAAAAAAAAGTAGAAAACAACTAGAGATGCATCCAGTTTTTTGAACAGACCTTTGACAAATAATATTCGACTCTCTTTATAGCCAGCCGTTGAACATTTCCGCTGGAAATACCTACTATTATCTTACGCTTTGACTTTAAATTACGAAAGAAGGTGGACGTAGGGGACAGTCTTACAATAGCATCTCTACAGGCAAAAAATATTGGCTACAATTTGTGTTTGCCAGATATACGTTTTAACAGTGCACTTGTACAATATTCGCATTCGCAAAAGCTCTGTATTGATTATTGCGAATGCGAAAGCGAATGCGAATGTCATAATTTATGCGGAAGTTCCGCGGTTGCGAATGCGAATGCGAATATTCGCAACAACCCTGGTGTGTATGTACATAAGGGAACGTACCCATACTACGGGGGGTGAAAATGTTTGTGTTTAAAATTTAAACCGAACTGTTTAAATTCTAAACCCAACATATGTGCTCTCTTTTTTTTAAACTTGGAAGGTACATATATGTAGTCCAGAAAGTTTAAAATTAAAACTAAAATTTTTAACCGTGTATGATTCCCTTATTGATTATAGAACCATAAATAAATAATAAAAAGCTAATAAAATTTTCAAATTTTAATACAATACCTATGAGTGCACTGTATATTCCATTAAGAGATATCAATGAAGTTTTCCCCTGCACGGGGATACATATTTCTTAAAATGCATATATTTTGAAATCTAAAGAAATTTCGTTAGTTTATCTTTAAAAAAAAACAATAGTTAGCTTTAGTATCTCTGAAAGTGGAAAATGCATAGTTCACCAAAAAAAGTGGAAAATGCATGTGGAAAAAAGTGGAAAATGCATGTTCGCGAGATTACCTGTTACAAAAAAAAGGGACTTCTCTTTATATAATTAGTATAGATAGATATAGATATAGATTTGTACACGATAATATTTCTATTTCTCCAAAGAAACTACATACCGAAAACCAAAGTTATATCAGCAAATCATAAGTTGATTGTGCACTTTAAATGCTCAAAATTTACTCCAAAATAAGCCAATATTTACCGTTGCTTCTACGAAAGAAACCGAATTGGTTACTTACAAAAATGAATCTATGGATAGGTTTGGAGTTTTATCTTTGAAACCCCACACTTTTCTTTGAAATCGCTTCACTAGTTCTCGTGCAATAAGCGTTTTCGTGAAGCTCTAAAAATTACAACTACACCATTTGACCATAGCATCCATATATGTATTTTTCGTATATAAAAATTTGAGAAAACACACTTAAAAGGAAAA
>NW_023458558.1:82480108-82537178 GCF_013731165.1 Rhagoletis pomonella | reverse complement strand
AAATCCAAATTTTTTTATCTGTCATACAACCAAGACATAAATTCATTTAACAGGCCCACAAACGATGCAATCTAGAGCAAAATAACACCAAGTTGAACCAACGGTCGCTACGTTTATGGCTTTCTTTAAGAAACATCGGGCGAAAATTGCAACTGCTCCTGTAACACTACCTTATATAAGTTGGCCTTGCTATCATCCTCACAAATGTTCATCAGAGTATACCAACGAAGGACGAGTTAATACAAGGAGATAGCGAGAGCACAAAACTACTCTAGAAAATTACACGCACAATGACAAACATGAACAAATGTACAACAAACACATAATTTTTGACAATCAGTACAGTTCGCATTTATATCAATGAGCAGCTTATTAGATTTGTTTTCGTTTGTAGTACATATGTGCATATAAACATACACACAAACACATGTACATACACAAACATATGCACATATGTACAAATATATATAAAACCATTCAAACATATGTACATACATGAAAACATTGCTGTCCATAAGTACATACATATGCCCATCAGTACATCAACGAAGCCCGTTTGCTTCATCATAAATATATCCATACAAACATATGTACATATGTACGAATGGATGTAGTTACGCGAAACACGCTTGCATCATTTATACATATATTGCTTAGTAGCGGCAGAGCTGAAATGCGCAACGAGCTCGTTCATACATACAGTGACGAGCAAAACTTTAACATGGTGTAACTCTTTTTAATGCAGCCATCGCTATATTTCCAAGTTCAAAAGACTTTCATCCTTTTGTTGTATATTCTTGTTGGTACATCCCTGCTCCCTCTCTCATAACGATTTGAAGTCAATACAACAACAATAAAAAAACCAGCAGACAAAAATTTAAATTGAGGCAGATGTTACAGTTTCGCACTCACTCTCAGTTTTGCATTTGACAGTTATCTCTTACTTAGTTGGAAGTCAGATGACTTTTTTCTGTATTGTAATTTATTGAAGAAGTGATCACCAGTAAATAATATAGTTAATCAGGAACCATAAATGTAAATAATAGATTTACTGCGGAAAGGCGGGACCGCACGAAAAGTGGCAAACAATTTTGGAATTTGCTACTTGAAAATGTTAAGACTGAGAAAAAATATAGCCTAAAGTGTTCCCAAGAGCAAAGGAAGTCTGTCAAAAAATATTACGGTACGGTATCTTGTGAACTTAGCAGCAAGTAGCGATGCAGCCACTATTACAGAAGCGCTTAAGGTATTAAACTTTAACGCAAATCAATAGACAGCGAGGCGAAGAATTGCCAAATTGAGCGCAAAGGATCATAAAAGAAGAAAAAAACAAATCTGATCAAAATACATGTGCGAGTGCGGCAGCATTTTGCTGCATCGCACGAAATCCGAACCGCGTTGCCTATTGGGATATGTTAGGCCGTTCAGAATGCAATAAAAACATATTTTTAAGTTTCAATTGAAGGTTATTTGGTCCGACAATAACTAAAACGACTAAATTAATCGCTTTCAATCAGATGGCCGGGCATGCTATTGGGTCAAAGACCCAAATTAAGCCCATGCGCAGCATGTAAGGCAAACTGTGAATAAAAGTGGTCGGTCAATAATAGTTTGGGGTTGTATTTCAAACATTTTCTTGATCTGTTAGTACAGGTTATGCGTGAGGAACAGTATCTGTTCATATTTCAACAAAATTTGCAAGATGTAGTCGAAAAAATTAGAGTTTCTGCTGAAAAATCACCCAAAACACACTGCACATATGTATTCACAAAGACTGGATACAAAAGCAAAAATTTGCTGATTTCAAATGACCTCCACAATCCGCGGACATAAATCTCATTGAGAATTTGCGAAAACAACTAAAAGCACAGCTTACTAAGTATCCAAGTCCGTAAAATCGAGTATATGAGCTGTGAAAGCAAACTAAGGATATACCTCCAGAATTTTTACAGAGATACAAATAAGGTATGCCAAATCGTATCCAGGAACTGAAACAAGCAAAAGATCACTGAACATTGTGTTAGTAGTTCTTCTTTTCGTGAAAATTGTTAAAAAGTTCTTAAAAATGTATGAGTGCAAAACTGTAACATCTGCCTTAATTTAAATTTTTTTCTGCTGGTTTTTTTATTGTTGTTGTATTGACTTCAAATCGTTATGAGAGAGGGATTAGGGATGTACCAACAAGAATATACAACAAAAGTATGAAAGTCGTTAGAACTTGGAAAGATAGCGATGGCTGAAGTAAAAAGTGTTAAACCATGTTACAGTTTTGCCCGTCACTGTACATATGTATTCATACATACGTGCATTCAAACATACATACATATATACATATGTATGTAGGTACTGGTACCCGTCATGCGTCGCTTTATTTCTTTTTTCCCCTTCCCTATACTGCCTATATCTTCCTTCTCACTCATGTAACGTTTTCAGTTTTAAAAATTTCTCTCTCCATTTTTGCGATACCGCCGCCTAAGAAGTTTGACTTCAAAAATTCGTACGTGTCCTACCCGTGACAAACGTTGCCCCACCCGGAACAGGGGAACTTCGGATGTTTTGTTTAGTAAAGCCATAATTTTTTGTAGTTTTTGCTTTGTTTGTGTTCCTGGTTGTTTGTTTTATTATAAGACATCAAGTTCCACAGAAAAGTGAAATAAATTCGCAGTTTCCGTAAAATATATCTTCTGCAAAAAGCAGGTTCATTTTTTGTCCCACCCGTGACAGAAGAAATAAATCAGATTTTTTCCATATAAAAGTAAGCTGGAATTTTTTGCGTATTTTGCAATAACTCATATAAAAGTCAATTAGGTGTAGCTTTATCCAAATGTAGAATTTTTGAGTACTTTATAATTAAACTTAAAGAAGAAAAAAAAAATTCTGTACAAATGTCCAACCGGTGACGGTGGAATCACCCATATGTACGTTCATACATATATAGAAAATTCCATGTCAATAAAACAAAAAAAAAAATTGTAGATACCTACTAATTTTTGATCAGTCATAGTTCGGTTGAAATGGAGTTTTCCATATACATATGTATATGTATGCTTCCATTTTTTTGATCGGAGTTTCCTGGGGGAACTTTTTATACAAAATTTTGGCAAAAACGTTATCTTTGTTCAGAGGTAAATATACATATTTAATTTTATATATGCCTGATGTCGTGATGTGTATGAATACTATTGTGTAAATATAAAATACAATTGCAGCACTTATCGCCCACATAGATATCTGACACATGTACGTGCTATATAAGACATTAAGTTCCTTTGCACGAAAGCAAATGTAGCGGAATCAACAGAAAACTAAAATTTTTAAATCGTTAGGTATACGAACATATGAACATATGCATATCAATACATACTACACCCAGAAAAAGGTTTAGTTAGAATTACCAAGATTTGATTATAGTGACCAAGTGGCATAGTTGGATATGGCAAAATACATCTCTAGTTCACGAAAGTCTGCAATTTACTTGAGACTTCTAGTTGGGACAAATATATGTATATTTGTTACTAATTATAAAACGACTACCTTGATTGGACAATATTGTTAGTTGAATAAAATCATTGTTGAGCAAATATAAACAATGTTTTGTTTGATAAAAGTTTTCAATTAATTTTGTGAATTTGCTGTAGACTTGAATCAGCTAGCCGTTTATTATTGGAAAAAAAGTTTGGCTGACTTCCAAAACGTCAATTGCATTGCATACGTACAAAGTATAATGTTCCATAACGCCGTACTACAAATGCTTGACAATATATACTTTTCCAAAACGAATCAGAAAAGTTATCGAAACACATTGTTAGAGTAATCAGCACATCAGAAACAAAGTTGATGCTTCGTTTGTTTTTAGTTTCGATTGGCGTTGTTAAAATGGAAAATTACGAAAGGGTATTCATTGTTATATTGAATATTCAAAATATGCAATGTATTTGGTTGCAATGTTTGACAACTCTGCATATGCAAAGTCTAAATACCGCAGTAGAACAGTATCCAAACATTGTATTGGTACGTTTTGGAAGTCAGTCTTTCAGTTTGACTCAAATGAAAATTTTCTCGATGGTTGTTGTGTTTACTTTCTTTTTTATTTGCAAATATTAAACATAAAAAATAAATACATATTTACATAAATAGTTACTAATGTAAATAATACATATGTATATGGTGGTAAGAATTTCATAAAAAGAAACGATGAAACAGGAACAGTCGTTCGAAAACCCAGGTCAATATCTGCTAGTTTAAGTATACTGCTTTGCTTTTTCCTTGGCTCAATAGGCACTTTCAAATTATAACTCACATGAATTATATATACACTGAGAAACCCCGGTTTGCATCAAACTTTATATTTTTAAATAACTATGCGAGCACCGAAACAACTCGCGACGATAGCAAGACTGAAACTGAGACAAACAGGTCTGGGCATGTCATAGAACACACTTTTCTTTCTCTACCTAGCGCAATGATCGACACGCCATAGCTTAATGAGCGCCATAGTTGCCAACTTGGTGCTTAAAGCACTAGATTTAGTGCCAAGGAATTTACAAAAATATACAAACATAAATGCACTAAAATACAACCATGATTGATAAAAAGCTGAAGTTGCAAACCCACCTTGTTGAATTCTATTCGCGTTGAAAATGCTAGTACGCAGGTAAGTTAAGAATTTCTTTTTTTCTTTTCTAATTATTTGTACAAATTTTGAATTTTTTACCACCTGAGTAAAACACATCGTTTCTTGGTGCTGAATCCAAATCTGGCCGCACAATTGCTCTAGTACTAGAATTTTTAGATATCCTACCCCCAGATTGCCATAAACACGGTTTTTTGCGATATTTGAGGTTATATGATGAAAACATAACATTTTTTGCTCATTTCTACTTAGAGCAATATTTTCGTTTGTTGCGATTTGATTTTTCTTTCTCGAGATATACTAGTTTTAAAAGTACTTCGGTATTACGTCGTAAGCATGAGTCATCATAGCATGTGCAGAGGCTATTCAATCGTTATGAAACGAAAACGTTTTGTGTATTGATCTATGGATGTATTCTTGTAAATATTGTTAGCTTTTTGCTTTTGTTAAATACAAACTGTTACGAAAAAAGCATCCTTTAAAAATTTGGTGCTTTTAGTTTGGTAAAACGCTTTTTTTCAAAGTTTTTGGTGCTTTCTGAAAATTAAAAGCTGGCAACACTGCTGAGCGCTCTGTGACCAAATGCGTGTTTCACCCATCTACGAACAGCAGTAGCGGAGCAAAGATTTCCACGCACACAGTCTCATTCATTGAATCGTTTTTATGCAATAGTCGGCACCAGTGATCGGACTCCAAAAAAATGTGTGATGGAATCTGGAAAAAATGGTAGATTTCAAAAAAATATGGCAGATCTTAGGTTTTGGATCAAACTTTGTACAAAAATTAAAAAAATTCTGCAAGGTTTTACCTAGATTGCAAACATTTTAGTTAGAATCTAAAAAATTTAATTTTAGTATAACAAAGTGCAAGATTGAAGTAGCTAAAAATTGCGTTAAGTTTTGGCAATTTTTTTCCTTGACAGTGTAAAGCAGCTCCTTCCTCTTTCTGCAACCTTGGGGAGTGCTGCCAGCTTTTCTTTTTATCACATCACGATGTAGCGAACAAATGTGGCCCGTTCCAGAAACCGCTACTTGGGATTTGCCGATTTTGACAATTCTCAAGTAAAAGTAAACAACGCTTTGGAAACTTTAGATGCACTGAAATTTGCTAATACTTTCGCAAAAATCGCCGTTGTTTAACATTTTCGTTATTAATTCTTTTTATAAATCATATATTGTGCAATTTAACACAATAAAACCACGTTTCCTATCTAAAAATTGAATATTGAGAAAATTTACTATTTTACAGTTTATTTTATCCAACCATTCTGCCTGTTTATGTCGAGCAAAAATAAAGCTACTCAAAAACGCGAATATGTGGTAGATTTCAGACCTTGTGTGGTAGATGTGGTAGATGCTCAAAAAAGTGGTGATCTACCACAATGTGGAAGAAGTCCCATCACTGGTCAAATTTAATTTCAATTCAAATGATTCAATAAGTGGGACTGCGTGCATTGCTCAGCTGGCGCTCTTCGTATGTGAAACACACATGTGCTCAGAGAGCGCTCAGCATTATTTAGGGGTGGCTCACAAATCGTGGTTGCCTCAACTAAGATTTGGTAACTATAGGTACTGTTGCCAACTTGGTGCTTTTCGCATTAAATTTAGTACCTTTATTTATTAAAAACGCGAACATTTTTGAGTTTGGTGCCTGGCGATTTTTGGTGCTTTTTTTACTTTGAAGACACCAAATCTGTAAATCTTAAAAAAAATCGAAGCTAAATTAATAGCAATCGTAAATATTTTAGCAACTTTACAAAAATCATGACACAATGACAATCGTAAGTGAGCATATGTTTGCCAACAAATTTTTGACACACAAAAAATGTTTCCCACTATGCGCTCAAATAAGGCACATTAAAAATGGAAATCAAGTTTCTTTGTTTCAGGTGTCAAGCAGTCGGAAAGAAAAGTTCTTTTTGTTCCTTTAGTTCACGAGATCATAAGAGACTGCAGTGTAGATTTTAACTACCACATAGTTCATGAAACTTAAATTTTTGTTTTTGCTTTCGGTTGACAGGAAATGTAGAAAAAATTATGCAATACGAAGGAAAATTTAACATATAAACAGTCAGAAAAAAAAATTATAAATTTTCCTTGAATCTAAGCGAAGCGGTAGCTGGACACAGCTATAAATTAAAAAATAAGAAGAAGAATGTTATCGTCGCTTGAACGAAAATGTTTGAATTTATAGAAAACAGAAAAAATTGGACCGTCGAGCAAGAAACATTGATTTTTATTAATTTAAATCAGCATCCCTACAAAATAATGGTATGCATATAAAGTCCATTCAATACTCCGATAAAAATTTGGTGCTTTTTTCGAGAAAAAAACGTGATTTTTCTCGGGTTTTAGTGCTTTTACAAATTCAAAATTTGGCAACACTGACTATAGATGCTTAATCATATTGAGAGGACAAAATTATCCAGCAGAAAACATTCTGAGAATTTAGCAGCATTCGTTCTAAAAGAGACAAAATATTCACAGAAGTACGAGAACGCAAAATTTGCAAAAACTTGAAGCCTTCGAAACAGCTGATCACTTCCACAGTTGCCACTGGTGGGCAATTTATTTTCTGCTTAGTATATTTTTCCCCCGATTTTGCATTGTATACTATTGCATACGTTTGGAATCGAAAACCCTTTTTAAAATACAAATAAAGTCTATCGGAATGAATGAAATATTTTTTCCTCAAAAAAAGAGAATATCTTACAAATGTACATTTACAGGTCTATTCTGCGCTGGTAACATAAATTTTGTAACCGGTAATTAAAGCGTTTGTCAATTTTTAAACCTGTAAATTTATCTCATCTCATAAGCTGGTAACAAAATATTGCCCCGTGAAATATGCAATACAGGAATTTCCACAAATCTTCATAGCTGAATTGCTGAATATTTTCACTGCATTACCAAGGTACCTATAATCGCGGGGACAAGAAGTGGTAAAATTTTTTAGTAATAAAATTTTCCGGTCACAAAATCTTCGGTAACGTGCAGAATAGACCTGCTAAAATTATAAAATTCTGATTTCAACAATCAACCTACCAAAACTGACAAATTCGGCCAACAAAATTTCAGCTTGCTGCATTTTGAAATATTTTGGTATATTTAAAGGACAATTATAGTATAAACGAAAAATGATGGCAACCATAGTCAGAACTCACTAAAATAAACAAATGGAGATTAATAGTAAATGAACTAAAAATAAACTCAACAAACCTTGTGCTTAATAACTTGGCTCTCTTTTTCGTTGTATACTAGTAATAAAATTTGCCATAAATAATTCAAAAAGATCACATTTTCTTTTGTTTATTTACAAATATATGTTTGTGATTAACTGATTTTCTTACTTGCAAGTTTTCGCTGGGAAAAATTTTCCAGCAGAGATTTGAAGCTCTCTATCACATTTTGCTCTCCCAATTTCCCCTACTTTGCAAGTTTTTTGGGTACGACAACGCAAAACCAGTAAACGTTTTCTAAAAATTTTGATAGTTTTGCGTACGAGTACACTCCTTATGACTAAACCATGTGTTGAAAGATAGCTTATCTGCATTAGCAGAGCTTAATAACATCCATTTATAAACCATACCATACCCAAATATTGTCAAATTCGGGAACTAAATATCTTTAGTTGTCGAAACTAATCATTTTTCTCAGTGTACATATGTATATGTAGTATCGCCTAAATCAATAAATGAAGATGTGCTATGGCAAACGTGCATACAAAGCACTAATCGCGATACATACATACATACCTGTCTGTTGCCAGTTGGTCTAATACAACTTTTACCGTGAACCTGCCATCTGGACGCGGTTAGAATGGAAATGGCTGACTCTTTGCAACGCGGCAGACTGCCAATGGCTCTTCCAGACTAATAGTCTGCGATGGCGTAGCCGACGAATTATAAATAAACAATCGAATCATAGGCGTTGATTGACATTAACCGGTGTCGACGTTGCTAGAGTACACCTACAAAATTAATAGAATTATTAGTTTGCTTGAGCAGAATGTCTAAAATATGTGTAGAATATGTCATAAGTCAAAAGTGTCAACGAACCGGAAATCACAATAAAACTTCTCAGAAGATATACTTACGTTTATATTTTGCGTATTTCAACAACCATATACATATGTACATACATAGACTGCTGTTAATATTTATGAAGTAATTGCCCTTTATGTATAAAAAGAATACCTTAGTTACAATTTTCCTAGAATTAAGTTTTACTCATGCTTCTGCAATAAAGACACAACTAAAAACTTAGAAAAACCACTCTTACAGCTGAACAATAGCATATGCCTCTAATATTTGTCTAATACTTACTAAATCTTTATAAATCAGTCATTAGGGACTTAGTACACATTAGGCAAGGACTGGAGTCATGTGCCACTGTTCAATAGTAAGAGTTGTTTTTTTTTTGAATTGTGACGTTATTACAGAGGAGCATCGATATGTAAATATGTAACTACAGAAATTATTTATACAAACTTTGTAATGGTTTTTTTTTTTAGTTACCCAAAATAACAACTTCACTTAGAAACTTTGAGAACTATAGATTTTTGATTTCTAAGTTAAATTTCGAAGTGCAAAGAGAGCCGTGAGAGAATCATGCTGCTATTTAATTTTTTAATAAATTCCCTACAAATATGCCACATAAATATAATTTTTTATAATTTAAATGTAATTCATCTGGCAATCTAAAACCAAACTTTCAAATAAAGACAGAAAATAAAATAAAAACAAGTAAGAGCAGCGCTGTCTTCGGCTATGCCGAAGGCTTCATACCTTTCATGAACATCTGCAAATTTTACTTTGACAGATTACTGCTTTTGAATACATCTGCATACATCGATAGAGGAGTTACATACTTATATAAAAAATCGCATCTAAACAATCAGAGGTATGGAAGATATACTTTATATGACACCAATCTAAGTGATTTTCACCGCTATGTGATCGGTATGTAAACCGGTAACACAATTTATTGGGTTTAGTTTCGTACATAAAGCAGATATATGGCAAAAACTGGTATCTTAACAATCAGTGCTATAGGAGATAAAGCTTATACAGCATAGATTTTGACGATTTTCTCAGTAGACTTTGTATTATTATTTATAAAATATCTTACGAAATTTATCGGTTTTAGCTGTTCAAATAAAGGAGTTTTACAGTAAAATCCCATATCTGAACAATCAGATGTATGGAAGATATATGTTGTAGTCATCCGATCCTTGTTATTTTCACTGTAAGTATTCTGTTAATAATGAGTGAAAATGGTGCGAAATTTCATGTTCCTAGCTGCATAAATGGAGGAGATATGATAAAAGACCTCATATCTGAACAATCAGTTGTATGGGGGCTGCAGGTTATAGTGACCCGATCTTTGTCATTTTCGCTGTAAGTCTTCTGTTGATAATGAGTGAAAACAGCGCGAAATTTCATGGTCCTAGCTACATAAATGGATGAATTATAACGAAAAATCTCATATCTGAACAATCAGTTGTATGGGAGCTATAGGTTATAGTTACCCGATCTTTTTAATTTTCACCCTAAGTTTTCTGTTGATGATTATTGAAAACAGTGCGGAATTTCCTGTTCCCAGCTATATAAATGGAGGAGTTATAACGCAAAATTTTATAACTGAACAATCAGTTGTATGGGAGCTATAGGTTATAGTGACCCGATTTTGTAATTTTCACTGTAAGTATTCTGTTGATAATGGGTGCAAGTATTGCAAAATTTCATGTTCGTAGCTGCATAAATGGAGAAGTTATAATGAAAAATCTCATATCTGAACAATCAGTTGTATGGGAGCTATATGTTATAGTGGTCCGATTCTTCCGGTTCCGACAAATGATTAATACATTATAAAAATACACCCACCTACCAAATTTTATCCGGATATCTTGAAAACTGAGAGACTAGATTGCATACAAACAGACAGACAGACGGACAGATGGACAGACGGACAAGGCTAAATCAACTCAGCTCGACGTTCTGATCATATAAGTATACATTTTCATGGGTCTATCTCTTTTTGTTCTGGTACTTACAAACATCGGACCAAAGTTATAATACCATTTCATGCTCATGAAAGGTATAACAATCACAATTTGATACGCATAAATACATTTATTTTACTGGTAATTTTGTATCCATTTCGGTGTAAATACAAATTAAACGTTTGCAATTTAGGCGTACAAATACAAGTGCTGATCTTCAAACGAAAAAGAAAAGTTTCTAGGTAAGTCAAGTCAAGTCTGAGTCTTTCATAACCCAGTTTTAAACCTTTTTTAAAGCTACTTTATTTTTTATGAATAAGGCAGGGCCTTAAAGCAACAAAGAATGAGCAATAGGCTGGGTCGATTTTGTATGGGGAAAATAAAAAGCATTTGACCGTATTGTAATAGTAATATTATGATGTCTGAGGTCTAAGCCAATTGTTATTGGCCACGAAAGTATAATTAAAAATGTATCTTTAGCCCGCCCAATTGAATCAAAGTGTATGAATTTTGAAAATGAAACTTTGGCTTGTAATATCTATGGAATGCGTTAATTGTAATAATCAGGACGATATATCAAATCAAGGGATATTAAATTCAGTGCCTTACGTTCTTTTATCATTTTTCAATAAATTTACAAGTTTTTAAGATATTAACAGCCGTATTCTAACAAAGTCACAAACTTCAGCTCATCACTGCTGTGATTTCTACCGCGCCTCAAAGCTTGCCGCTCAAAAAATATGCCGTTTCAATTAAATTTTTTAAATTATTGTGTATTTTTCTAGCACTCAAAATCGAATTTTGTGTGACACATTTCTCGGCGCACTTGAAATCACAACAGTGATGAGCTAAGTTTTGTGACTCTGTTAGAATAGAGGGGTAAGACAAAACTTACAAAAAATATAATTTTCGCTTATGGATTTTCAATTCTTCATTAATTCAACAGCCATGTGAAAAATACAAAAAAGTGAGACGAGATTTATTTCCAACGTTTTAATGTTTTCGGATGTTCATATTCTATATGTAAATACGCCACAAGAAAATTTTGCAATCCCTTTTTTGAAGGCACCGTCCGCTCGATTTCAATGAAAGATACACCGATTTAAAGGACATAACTTCCTCTAATCCAGAAATGTTAATCCCGATACATAGGGGGCGTGGAATCTGACATATAGACTAAAATGTGAAAACCACTATATCTCTAAAACTAATTATGCTCGTGAACTGAAACTTAGCACAGATGCATAGATTGTAAATACCCTACTTACGGCGAAAAGATGTAGATTTTGGAAAAGGCGGCGTGGCACCTCCCATACAAACTGAAATTCTCCTATCGCTTTTCCCTGGAACCGCTTATGTTAACGACCTGAAATTTGACACAGCCACATATGCTATCAATACCGCACTTACGGCGAAAAGTGGTCGATTTTGGAAAAGGGGGCGTGGTACCTCCCATTCAAACTGAAATTCTCATCTCGCTTTTCTCTGGAACCGCTTATGCTAACGTCCTGAAATTTGGCACAGCCACATATACTATCAATACGGTACTTACAGCGAAAAGTGGTCCATTTTGGAAAAGGAGGCGTGGCACCGCCCCATACAAACTGAAATCTCATATCGCTTATCTCTGGAATCGCTAATGCTAACGTCCTGAAATTCGACGCAGCCTCATATGCTATCAATGTCGTACTTACAGCGAAACATACAAACTGAAATTCTCTTATCCCTTTTCTCTGGAACCCCTTATGCCAACGTCCTGCAATTTTACACAACAACATATGCTGTCAATGCCGTACTTAAGGCGAAAAGGTGTGAATAATGGAAAAGGAGGCCTGGCACCGCCCACACAAACTAAAATTCTCATATCACTAATCTCGGGAATCGCCTATGCTACCGCTTAGGCTCGCCCATGTCCACCAAAGTTCAAGTACCAAAAAATTTTTTTTTAGCGCACTTCGATTCTCTACTAAAAAGGTCCATATACCAAATTTTGTTGGACTAATACTTTGGAAGATTACTGCAATTTTAGAAAAAAAAAAAATGAATTAATTTATTTATTAATTTTTATTTTTTGAGCATATTGAACTTTGATGGACTTGGGCGAGCCTAGGATATCGACCAAGAAATCCCAAATTTCGCACAGACTTTTTTTAAAGCATAATGAATTGTATTTTTGCTATTACCAATCAAAATTCTTAAAAAGCGGATTTTCGGCCCACGCTACTGCATATGTTATCATTACCGAACTTATGGCGAAAGGTGGTGTGTATTCGAAAGGGGGATGGGGCACATCGCATACAGAATGCAATTTCCATATCGCTTACATCTGGAACCACTTATGATATATAAGGTAATGGAATTTGATACACCTACATCTATATACATTTAAAATGGCAAGACTCTTTCAATTGGGAACCCTTTCCTACCAGATTTCTAAACCGCATTGAATGATTGTTATTTGGTTTAATAATTTTTGAAAGGATCAGAGTGTTTGCCTTCCGTTAGGTGGTGGAAATGGGTTATGTAAGAACAAGTTCTCTTTCTGGCTGGTGTTATCTGATATAGTTAGTAAAAGAAGAAATGAACAAATTTACAGACGATGGGATCTGTTATATCACTTGCCAAATTCTTCTTGTACCATAAAATATGTAATCAAATTTGCCCATTTACAAAATGTTGTGCCCAGTTTCACCAATAAATTTTAGAGTTTTAAACCGTTATAATTTAAAATTACACTTTTTTTTTAAATTTTGAGTTAAATAGTTTTTAAAATTGATTTGTGAAAACGAGAATCAGTGTTATATCTCAACATAGGTATGAAAGATTTCGATAGTATCGAATATATTGTACTATATGTGAAATCCTAAACCTAAACATATTGCATATTTTTAGTGTTAATTATAATTGCTGTTATTGTTCATAGTGTTGCTATTTTTATTCATGAATGTCACGTGCAGTGAATAGAAAAAATGATAGTGATGATATTTTGTACTAATATGGTTACGGGTAGACGGGTATAACCATAACTTTAAAGGCCTAATTATATTATTATTTTCTTTATAGGAACGAGCTCAAATATCATTTGGGTTACACGTCAAATGAAAGATCGTATCATGCCATCTGATGAAAATTTAAAAGAATTTATTGAAAATATGAGAGAATTCATCTCTTAGGTCAAAATTCGTTGGAATAGGTCCTGTAGACACGAAGAACGTTTTTTTAAAGCAAACAAAAATTGGCTTACGTCCTCTATAGGTTTTCCGTGTTCAAAACAAAATAAACGTCAATTGTCAGAAAAAGCTCTAGAAACAAAGATTTGAAGAGCAACAGGGAACATGTTTTTCGCAAGTGCAACAGAAAAAAGACGAATGAAGGTATATTAAATAGACTTTTGATTAGTTCCGACCCTGTTGTATCAAGTATGAGAAAACTATCCCAAAAAAAAGTGCAACGATTTGCTGAAAGAAGCACAACAGTTGTTAATTATGCAGCCTTATAGCGATGATGAAGATGCTGATAGTGATGACAATGACGCAAGTGAATATCATGATTATTTTTATTAAGAGTTATACATATATTCTAAATTACTTTCTAGGCTTAACAAAACATGTTACAATTCGTATTCATCATCATATAAAAAAATTACCTAAAAAAGTGATGATATGGTTGATGTTGATGATGAAAATAGTAATGAAGATAATGATGAGGATAATTATTATAATGATAGAAGTGGTGATTAACTTGTAGTTAATGATGATTAGGATTTTAACAAATTATCATTAATAATAAAAATTATTTGTGGGAATAACAACTCAATTTTAATTTTTTTCTCTTTGGTAACGCCATAAAAAACTACATAAAAAAAATTCCCACTAAACTATTTTCGGATTTGTCTTTTCTTTACTTCGTTTGGTGCTAGTTATACAAATACATACATCAAAATATTTAAATTAAATGTACGTATGAATTGATCTCGACTTGCAGGGTCGATTACCCCACTGTGCGCCCGATAGATGTACTATTGTGAATAACAGTGGTATTTGTTTACTATTTGTTGTGAATTTAAATCAAAAAGCTGTTCTTGTCTAGATAATATATTTTCAAAGCGAACATTTTAAACTCGAAAGTCACGAAAATTTCCATAAGCCATACAATATTAAGATAAAACATGTTTCCTTCAACCCCAATCGCCTTATATAAATTCAAATTGAAGAAACTTGCTTAGAAAAACTCGATAATGTAAGTAACAGGAATTAGTTTTATTTGTTAATTATTAAAAACAATTCTTTAGATTTCAGAGAAACTTTCGACTTTCGAAAGAAGCTGTTACATATGTTCTAACAGAAGTAGAGAACGAGTTGCGCCCATGACGAATAGATATGTATATTAAAGGTTTTCACAACTCTGAGATTTCTTGCTAAGGGATCATACCAACAGAAAGTCGCAACGAGGTGTTATTGGATTACCCCGACCTAACGTTTCTACTGTGTTTATAAACATGAAATTTGTTTGTTTTGAATTAATGCTAAATCCTTTGACCACACGTGTATGTTAAAGTTTTTAGATTCGAGTCACGCGTTTGGACACAGCAACCCAAAATCATTGTACAAATAACTAAACCCTAAACCCTTGGAGAAGCAACACGCTCAACTTTGTTTTTTTCTCGCAATTTTTGCCTGAAAATTTGCAGTATTTTGTTCAAATCGTTTCCATAATTTCATGTTGTTCATTTTAACACTTACATCACTTTAATTTTGTTAAATTGTATCACAATTTAAGGCTGTTAATTCATCACAAAAAAACTCTCCATTATCACTTATTTATGTATAGAAATGTTGCATTTTGCTCTGAAACAAGGTTTTCAAAATCGTTTTAAAAGGCAGTACGAGAACCAGCTTTAAGCCGAAAACCGAATTTCTCTATTAATTAACGGAACCATTAACGGAACTAACGGAATGCATTAACCGAACCGGAATTCTCTACAAATGATTGATCCAAACCGAAAACCGAACCGCTTTTTATAAAGGTTTTATGTTCGTTTCAACCAATTTATAAAAGATAAGTGATCCCCACTTTTTTATACCCGAGCGCACCTGTGCACAAGGGTATATTAATTTTGTTCACATAACGGTTGTTTGTAACTGCCAAAACGAATCGAGACAGATATACACAAATGTATACATAAATGCTCAGAATGAATAGAGAAGTCGATTAAGCCATGTCTGTCTGTCCGTCCGTCCGTGTACACGATAACTCGTGCAAAAATTTAGATATCTCAACGAAATTCGGTATGTAGGTTTCCGTTAATCCAAGGTAGGTTGGTATTGAAAATGGGCGAAATCGGACTAAACCACGCCCACTTCCCATATAACTACGGTGACCATATTAACCAACGTAAAATAAAGGACATTTTTTTCAAAATGATTTGGGAATACGTACATACAACTTGTATGATAAAAGTACCTTACCCATATCGTAATTTAAATCAAATATTTACCAGTTTATTAATCGATTCCGAAAAGTGAAGCCAATCCTTTTCAAGGACTTCGCCATCCTTTGCTGTACGCCGAAGCCAGCACACAGTGGTTCAAAATTAGAATTAATGTTCATAATCTACCGTAGTCTTAATTTTTCAACCAATTTTTACTAAAAACCCAAAAAAAAGGGAAATGTGTAGCTATTTGTACAACGATTTAGGGGTGGGGCGGAGGTTGAGGGGGTGTGGGCCCCACAAATCCCCCCTAAACGAAAGAGGATTGACGCCGCTTTATGAAACAATTTGCAACAAATACTATATTTCCAACCGACATTATTGTTAAATTAGTGCACAGATTTAGTAAAGTAAATTTTTGTAATAAAGCGTGAATGTTGTCTACAAGTGTGTGTTTTTGATTCGATTCACGCGTTTGGGTACAGCAACCCAAAATCGTTTTACAAATTCATAAACAGTACCCAAAAAAATTATTTTGGTGAACATTTTTTTATAATATTTAAAAAATTTTTTTGTAATTATTTCGTTTTGGGGAACCATACAATTGTTTTCAACTAGTCTTTGTTATATAACATTTATTAACTGGAATCGGAGAATACATTTTTTTCAAAATTGCCACTTTTTCTGCATTTTGCACTACAAAATTTAATATAATCAAATAAAAATTCACAAACCAGACTCAACTAGTCTCTTGCAAATATTATAAGCTTTCATAAAAAAAGATCAAATTAAGTGAAAAACATGAAGGCTCCAGTGAATTACGAACACTGCCAGTTTTGAACCACTGTTCTCTTTCAGTAGAACTGGAAACTCAGCGTGCAACACGATCCTGGGCACAACTTTCCCTGTGCTTTATAGATTGTGCAAAGATTACCTATTAAATAAAAACCCTTAAGTGGAGTGGGAAACGAACTGGTGAAAGTTTTCATTCTATTTTATAAGGGAAATTTTTATTTTTCATACTCTGTGTTTAAAAATTTACCTCTGACAAATGCAGAGCTGATTTAAAGGACAGTTTAAGAAATAAAGGACAAAAGGCGTCCTTCATTTAAAAAAAAATTATAAAGGACAGGGGGTTAAAATAGAGGACTGTCCTTTCAAATAAAGGACGTATGGTCACCGTACATATAACGGTAATTTACAGAAATACGAAAACTGCGATATTTTAGTAACTACTGAGGATAATTCACTCAAAATTGATATTTACAATAATTTTCAGACGAAAAATAAGAATATTATAAATTTTTGGAAAATGGGCCTAGCCACGCCCACTTATGGTTACATGTGTATATATTGGTAACCACTGCACCAATTTCTTCCAAGCTTGGCACAGTTGTTGGCCTTGGTACAGCATACTAAATGGCCGAAAATTAAAAAAATCCGACAATAACCACGCCCACATCCCATATAACGGTAATTTAGAGAAATATAAAATCTTCGATAAATCAGTAAATATGTTTGTGATAAAATTTTGGAAAATGGGCGTGGAACCGCCCACTTATTATCCCATATATGTATATCGGTAATTTGTACCAAACTCGGTACTTTTATTTTGCTTGCCACATAAAAGCAAAACGTTGAAAATGATTGAAATCGGACTAAATGACGGCCTTTTTCATATAACGGTAAATTTCAGAAATGCTTGAAACTGCAATATTTCGAAATTTAAGGACGTTAATTTACTCAAAATTGTTACACCCCGGCTTACCATCTAGCGGTAGGTTTCGGAAAGGTGAAAAACATATATTTAATACTTGCGCCGGGTATTTAATGTTCGGCTCCGCCCGAACTTATACTTTCTTACTTGTTCTTTTGTTTACTTTCTGCGTCGCGGTCGCCCCTCGGCAGGCAATGGCAAATATATTTCTGCCATGAAAAAACAAGTTTGTTATAAAAATACAATCGCCGTTCGGAGTCGGCGTAAAAACTGTAGGTCCCTCCCCTTGTGTAGCAACATCAAGGCGTACGCCTCAAATCGGAGGAGAAGCTCAGCCAAACACTTACATAACTATGTATAAGAGCTAATCATTATTATTATAAGCGCCCCAGAATTGTATCCTAGCACCGCCGTCCTTTACAGTTTTCATAACAAATTCTGAATCATATTGCTTGTTTCTCTGCCTTCTAAAATACTTACTAAATGAGCCACTTTGGTATCATATTTGCAAAATTTATTTAATAAAGTAATTTCAAATCCATACATTAGCCATATAGCTTTTTTTGCAGACGGTTGTATATCAATGCATATTAGGACATCGCGCGTACATAAATACAGTATACATATGTATGTGTAGCTGTAGCCGCCTGCTTAGAGGTGCGTGCTATCGCTCCGCAGGACCTGGGTTCGATGCCTGGTCCGTGCAACATTAAAAAGTAGAAAAGGTTTGACAGACAATGTCAAACGTCCTTGTGTATTTCTGTCTTGGAAAAGCTTCTCAGAAAACCATTGGCGTTCGGAGGCGGCCCAAAATTGTATTGGCTCTATTAGTGCTGTAACATCTGGACGCATATTACAAACTGCAGGAAAAGCTCGGCCAGACATTATTATGTATATATTTATTTATTGTATGTATGAACAATGTACGCGGTACATACATGCAGTGACGAATAAAAGCATATCATATACTATCAAATAACAAACAGAAAGTATATACATACATATGTATATGTACTCGTATGTACAGTGCACTCGCAATTACGTGAACACTGCTTCGAGTGAATACCGTTCAGCGTGAGCACATTCGGCATTGACTACTCTGTAACATAAACAAATTTAGAAAGACCTATAACTTGAACAAAATTTTAGTAAATTTTTCTATATAAGGAATACAAAAACTTTTACGTGGAATTTGCCCTTTTCTGAGTACGGGGAGTCTCCTATTATTAAAAAAAATGGTTTTGTTTACAAATTACCCATATTTTTATGCCACCAACAGGGATGCCAACTGCGATAGAATTCCCTCATTTTCTGGGGTAATAAGGAATGGCTTAAAATTTTACTATATTAGCTATTTTTCCCAAAACTTTTTTTGAATAAAGTCACTTAAATATACAAAGTTGTTACTTCTACTAAAAACTTCTCATTTTCGTGTTTGATTAAAGAAGTAGGTACTAATCTCATGCCACATTATGCATAGAATGTACATTCTTAGCAAAAGCATTATTTTAAATTATTTCAAATGGGACTAGTATCGCACTACCAAATTCTTAACACGAAATTCAGCTTAACAAAATTCTGGGTTTAAAAAATCTGAATTTTGAAAATTCTTAAATACTGAAGTACAACATTTTGTATTAAAACATAATGTAACGATGTTAAAGAAGACATGTCATTACTTTGAAAAGTGCACACTTAGAGAAAGAGTAAAAAAGGAAAAAAATAAGTATTTAAAAAATAAACAACTTGAAACAATACCGTAATTTACAAAACCCAAATATTTTTTGCATATATTTCAAATAAGAGTTTATTCTGTTAGTTGTAAAAACACGCTGGAAGAATTTGCACACTTTTCGCTAAATGAATTTTAGGTCGCTTTTGAAGCATAGACAGACAGCAGCGTTGATCCGGGTTAACGGCGCAGTTGATCTGATAAATGTTGTGCCTTGACAGACGGCAGTAATGCGGATTAACGAGCCGCAAGTTCGTGGGTACGAGTCCCAGTAAAAGTTTAATTTATTTATTTTTTATTCATTCATTTACTAGCTCTATATTTTTTAACGGGGCTTTAAGTTAGTTGTTGTTGTCTTTTTTAATAAAATTAAACTCCTAAAATTTGAACTAACTAATAGTTAGTAAAATAAAAAAATGTGATATATGAAAATAAAATAAAGTGAAAATAAATACATAAATCAAATAAAATAAAAAAAATAAAACTAAAAGTAAAAGTAAAAACAAAAATCAATAAAACAAAAAGCAATCACTACAACCGAAGATCGGACCTACAGACTTATACGGTGGACAAATGGGCTCGATTATTTGCATAACCAGCCCTAATACGGTAGACAAACGGGCTCGATTATTTGCATAACCAGCCTTTATTTGCTTTGACTCATGCATTTTCCTCTTTAATATGCGCATAAGCAGCCGAACAAATGCACGAAATTTTTGGGAATTAACTCGGATCCGGGCAGTTTTCGTTGACAACACTGGTCAGCTGTTGTCTTTTCTACAAGTAGGCAAACAAAGCGCGCGTGTTCCGCGTCCGCAGTAGCCGAGTGGTAAGAGTTACGGGATACAAGCCTGTAGCTGCCAGGTTCGATCCTCGGTTGGAGCGATTGCGAAATTTTTTTTGTTTTTATTTATTTTATATTTTTTTTATTTTATTTGATCTATATATTTAATGTTACTTTATTTTGTTTTCATTTGCTTTATTTTATATCACTTTTTTTATTTTACTATCAGTTAATTTAAATTTTTAGAGTTGAATTTTAATAAAAAGTCAACAACAACTAACTGAAAGCAACGTAAAAAAAATATAGAACTTATAAAAAAAAGAATGAAAAAAAATATAAAAAAAAAAAAATGAAAATTTAATTGGCCGTGGGACTCGAACCCACGACCTTGCGGCTCGTTTATCCGCATAACTGCCGTCTGTGAGGTCAAAATTATTATGTGCATATGTATGCCAGATTATATGCATAAGCTTTGCCGTCTGTCACAGCTTTAATTTGCTTTAACTCATACATTTTCCTCTTTAAAATAAGCATAAGCAGTCGAACAAATGCACGAAATGTTTGGGAATTAACTCGGATCCGGGTAATTTTCGATGACAACACTGGTAAAAACGACCAGTTGTTGTCTTTTGTACAAGTAAGCAAACGAAGCAGTCGAATTTTGCGTACGCGGTAGCGAGTGGTGAGAATTGCGAGCCACAAGCCTTTAGATGCCAGGTTCGATCCTCGGTTGGAGCGATTAAGAAAAATTTTTGGTTTTTATTATTTATTTTATATTTTTTTATTTTATTTTATTTATATATTTAATTTTACTTTATTTTATTTTCATTTGCTTTATTTTATATCACATTTCTTATTTCACTATTAGTTAATTTTAGTTTTAAGAGATGAATTTTGTTAAAAAGTCAACAACAACTAACTGAAAGCAACGTAAAAAAACATAGAACTTATAAAAAAGAACTGGCCGTGGGACTCGAACCCACGACCTTGCGGTTGGGTTATTCGCATTACTGCCGTCTGTAAGGGTACAATTTTAGTTTGCATTTATGCTTGTTAATTCAAATTAATTTTCTCCGTCTGTCTACCATATTATAGTACGCAACTCTCACCACTCGGCTACCGCGGACGCCAACCTCGTTTGCTTTGTTTGCCTAATTGTACAAAAGACAACAGCTGCCCGTCTTCACCAATGTTGTCATCGAAAATTCCCCTGATCCGAGTTAATTCCCAAAAATTTCGTGCATTTGTTCGGCTGCTTATTCTCATTTGAAAGAGGTAAAAGAATAAGTTAATGCAAATAAAAGCTGTTTATGCAGATAAGCGAGTCAGTTTGTCACCCGTATTATAACGTATTTCCTAAATGTAGAATTAAGCCAAAGATGCCAATGTGGTAAATTTTGTTAGATTTTCTCTCGCACAAAAGGAGAATGTTGAAAGGCGAAAATGCGAAAAATATAATTTTTTGAGACGAAATTCCAAAAAGCGGAACTTTAAAAAGCAGAATTTTGAAAGAGAAGAATTATATTCAACCATTTTTATTGAGCTTGAAGCCCTTTTTAATGAAAAACTCTTGTGGAAAAGCAACAACAATTTGAAAAAATGGTAGAAGTGATAGCTATTTCGGAAATCACCACATTTCCTCATCATACTGACTCAGCCAGTTGCCTACGCATTGTGCTAAGTACGCCTTAAAAACTGTTGTTGCTTTTTCCACTTTTTTCCATGTGAGCCAACTACAATCAAGCGCAGCCTTTCTAGTGCTATTTAAACTTTACCATGTGGTTGGTTTTGTTGGTTTTTGTTAATAATTCTAAATTTAGAATGTTTAACTTTTAGGTGTGCTAGTCCTTAAGTTATTTGTTTTTGTTATTTATGGCCTTATAACAATTATATTCAACAATTTTTATTGAGCTTTAGGCCGTTTTTAATGAAAAACTATTGTGGAAAAGCAACAATAATTTAAAAAAATGGTGGAGAAATTTCAACTTTGATTGCGTTCTTTTTAAAAAGTTTCCCAAACTAATTTTTCACGGGACTTGACATATCACTTACCGGTCACAAAGAGAACATACCGGTCTTGGTTGCAGTACTTATGTATTATATATGTGGCAGCAGAGGGATACTTTTGGGTCAGAGCTGTGATAATATTTGGTGTCGTACTTCTGCTGTTTAGTCGGCTTTTTTCGGAGAGTCTAGTAGTAGCATCATTTTCTTTTTCCAACTGACATTGAAGGGTGTATAAAGAAAAAATAATATTATTAAAAATTTTTCAATGTCATTTCAAATAATCAGAATCTTGAATAAATAAGTATATGATTGACGCAAGTTTTCCTACCCCTGAACTGATTTAAGTTTGCCAACACATTCTAACAAAGTTTCAGCTCGTCTGAGCTCATCGTGACTTTACATTTCTTACTTTAACTTTCTGTTATATCAATTAAATAAAAAAAATGTACACTCTAAAAAATTTGTGTTTAAATTTGCGCATATTAGTTTCCTCTCTTAATGAATGCAAATTTAAACACTGCTTGCTTACTTTTACTTATCATATGTGTGGCGTAGAACAAATTTCAAATTTGTTTTTTGAGTTTTAAACATTTATTGTTCACATTTTCACAGTTTACACATAAAATGTTTAAAATTTCCTCTAAAAAATTTTCGTTTAAATTTACGCATGTAAAGACCAGTTTCCTCTGTGTGTGCAAAATTAAACAATAGGGGTATTCTCTGAGTCTTGCAAAGGCCTTGCATGGTGCACATATTGCACGGATTGTACGGTAAAAACCGGTTTTCGTATGGGACAGCTTTGCAAACCGTGCAATCCGTGCACCGTGCAAGGGCTTTGCAAGACTCGGAGAATACCCCTAATGTCTGTTTTCTTTTGCATATCAAATTTGTCACGTAGCGCACACAAGGGGTGGGTTTTGGGGCTAAATTTATTATGATATAAGAAATTTTGAAAGAAAAAATTTTCTTTTCCATTTCTTGTGCGTCATTTTGTAAGAATTTTTCTTTTTTTCTTGAGAGCACTTTAAAGTTTAACTGCGAATGAAAACATTGTCCTAAAAATATGCAATTCATACTCACCTACTGTTGCTTTTTACACTTTACAGCCTAAAAAAGTTTACCGTAACCGTTAATTTTTTCATGATTTAATGATCGGATCTAAACCAAATTACGAGACGACCCTTACGGAACCATCTTTCCGGTAAAAAAAATTATTGGAATCGGTTCACGCGGTGCAAAGTTATGCGGTGGAATAAATAAAAGAAGTAAAAATACTCCGAAGAATTGATAACCTCCCCTTTTTTGAAGCCGGTTAAAAATGTCTGAGTTCTTTCTAAATTTTATGTAAATAAAATGCAATTGATGATACTTTAAAAAGTTTATTTATTTATTTCATACTGTAAATAATACTTTCATAAATGTATTTTAAAGAGCGAATTTTCAGTGTTTGCAGATGATATATATTCAGAAGTATAAACCCTTTCCCCCCCAAAAATATATTCCTGCGTGTGCCCCTGGCACTTAGTATTTATTATTTGTAAAAAATATATTTTTACTTTCAAAATGTTTGTAATTTTCATGTGTATATTTTAAACAACTCATGTTCAAAATCAAATCTTGAACATCTTGTGCGTATACTTGAACAGATTCTGGTTGAAAAATAAACACTTTTCAGTAGTAGTTTTACATGCACTTTTTAGAGTGTATAATAACTATATATTTGGCCTGTTTTATTAGGAAAGATAATCAAGCGCCTATGCAAAATGACAGAAAATCATTCGGGGAAATACCATTAAAACTTGGGAACTTTTTCAGAAATTTGGGGGAATTAGCCTTGACAGAGTTGGCATCCCTGCACCAAAATAAGTCAGTCGTTCGTTTCATCTTTATTTTTCTTCTTCTTATTTGTTGGCGCTGTTATCGCCTAAGCGATTTTGGTGGAGTCCAAAACAGCACGCCAGTCGTTTCTCTTCTGTGCCAACTGACGATAATTGGAAATACCAAGTGAATGTTAGTTCTTTTCCACCTGGTCTTGCCAACGCAGAGGAGGCCTCGCTCTTCCTCTGTTACCAAAATCGCGACCCGCGTTAAATACTTTCAGAGTTGGAGCGTTTCTGTCCATCCGAACGACATGACTACGTCTATATCATTGTAGAGCTCATCGTTTTCTCTTTCACTTCAACGGAAAATGGGAGTGAGTTACGCACACGATTGAGAGAATACAAAGGTTGCGCCGATCTCGGACCGCTATTCCTCTCTTAACGAATTTGACAGAATCGTTGTTTGCATGACGTCACGCTGGTGCAACTTGTTTACGTTTTCCTTGCAACATTTTTTCTTCTTCTTCCATTCTTGCTCACGTTTTGGCATTTCTCTCTCGCAATTGCACCAGTGTGACGTCACACACAAGTTATTCTCAAAAATCCTCTCCGATCGGCGCAATCTTGCATTCTATCATTCTTGAGTTAGGTCGGTGTTATGCAGACAAACTTTTGTTTGCCAAATTAAATGGCGGCTGCTTAGTTTGCTCGGAGGTGGTTATGTCGAGTTTGGCACAGGGTTGCACGTTCATTATGGTTTTCATGGCTATTGCCAACACGAAATGAGAATTTCAGATGTACATAACGCGCACAATTTAAAATATTTGTATATGACAACACCGAATTTGCTGCAGTTTGACCAAACAAAATTAGTTTGCTGTGAGAGTCGCCAAACTCGCTCTCTCCGAGTTTGCTGCAACAACAATTGCACGCAGTTTGCCAAACAAAATTTCTGCATAACACCAACCTTACGTAGTAGCAAGAATGATAGAATACAAGATTGCGCCGATCAGAGAGGATTTTTGAGAATAACTTTTGTGTGACGTCACACTGGTGCAATTGCGAGAGAGAAATGCTAAAACGTGAGCAAGAATGGAAGAAGAAGAAAAAATGTTGCAAGGAAAACGTAAACAAGTTGCACCAGTGTGACGTCATGCAAACAACGATTCTGTCAAATTCGTTAAGAGAGGAATAGCGGTCCGAGATCGGCGCAACCTTTGTATTCTCTCAATCGTGACGTAGTAGTTTATGCAGAGAATTCAACGAAAGTTCTCAAGGGGAAGTTATTCAAGCCTTAATTTATTGGGCGATGGGATTTTTTGCCTTAATTTTTTACATTTGCAAACATAAGCAATTTCGAAAATGTGAACTCTCTTTGTTTAAATTAGTTCACGTTATCGCGAGTGTATTGCATTTATGTAAATAATGTACAAGCGAAAGAGTTGAACAGAAGAAAAACAGCATCAAATAGTATATTGATCCGCATATACATACATGTACACATAATAATATGTGTTGGCATGTACTAGGGTATTCGATTTAGGGAAAAGATTAAACATTTTAAAATTAAGAATCTTTCATTTAAAAAACGAATTATACCTCTATTAACCATTATTATTTTCTTTATCTAGAAAGCAAAAAAATGAAGCAAGTTCAACTATTCGTGATTAAGCAAACATAAAGAGATCAAATCAAAATAGCTTTTAAAAGGTTTACACACTTTGAAAATTCTCGCTTCATCTAGTTTTTTATGTCGCTTTATGGCAACTAACATATGATTAATTTAGTTTTAATTTGTTTCCAGCTTTTTAATGCAGAGGAATTCATTTGGAAATTTTTGTATTAAAATGAAATACATAAAATCTTAATTAATGTTACCATATTTATAACATGTAGGAACAGTGACGAGCAAAACTGTAACATGGTTTAACACTTTTTGTTTCAGCCACCGCTATATTTCCAAGTTCTAACGACTTTCATACTTTTGCTGTATATTCTTGTTGGTACATCCCTACTCCCTCTCTCATAATGATTTGAAGTCAATACAACAACAATAAAAAAACCAGCAGACAAAAATGTAAATTAAGGCAAATGTTACAGTTGTGCACTCATATATTTTTAAGAACTTTTTATTAATTTTAACGAGAAAAAATAACTACTAACACAATGTTCAGTACCCTTTTGCTTGTTTTAGTTTCAGGGTGCGATTTGGCATACCTTATTTTTATCTCTGTAAAACTTCTGGAGGTATATCCTCCATATATCCTTAGTTTGCTTTCACAGCTGATGTACTCGATTATACGGACTTGATTACTTAATAAGCTGTGCTTCTAGTTGATTTCGCAAATTCTCGATGAGATTCATGTCCGCGGTTTGTGGAGGTTATTTCAAAATAGCAAATTTTTTCTTTTGTATCCAGTCTTTGCAAACATATGCAGTATGTTTTGGGTGATTTTTCAGCAGAAACTCTCATTTTTCGACTACATCTTGCAAATTTTGTTGAAATATGAACAGATACTGTTGCTTACGCATAATGCGTACTAACGGACCAACAATATTTTTGAAATACAACCCCAAACAATTAAGATCCTACCACTGTGATTCGCTGTTTGCCGTACATGATGCGCTTAGGCTTAATTTGGGTCTTTGATCCAATACCATGCCCGGCCATCTGATTGAAAGCGATTAATTTAGTCTTGTCAGACCAAATAACACTCAATTGAAACTTTGAAATATGTTTTTTGTTGCATTCTGAACGGCCTAACATATCCCAATAGGCAACGGTTCGGTTTTCGTGCGATGCAGCGAAATGCTGCCACACTCGCACATGTATTATGATCAAGTTTGCTTTTTTCTTCTTTATGATGCCTTTGCGCTCAATTTGGCAATTCTTCGCCTCGCTGTCTATTGATTTGCATTAAAGTTTAATACCTTAATCGCTTCTGTAATAGTGGTTGCATCGCTACTTGCTGCTAAGTTCACAAGATATCGTACCGTAATATTTTTTAACAGACTTCCTTTGTCCTTGGGAACACTTTAGGCTATATTTTTTTCTAAGTCTTAACAATTTCAAGTAGCAAATTCCAAAATTTTTTTCCACTTTTCGTGCGGTTCCGCCTTTCCGCAGTAAATTTATTATTTACATTTATGGTTCCTGATTAACTATGTTATTACTGGTGATCACTTCTTCAATAAATTACAATATATTACAATATAGAAAAAAGTCATCTGACTTCCAACTAAGTAAAAGATAACTGTCAAATGCAAAACTGAGAGTGAGTGCAAAACTGTAACATCTGCCTTTATTTACATTTTTGTCTGCTGGGTTTGTTATTGTTTTTGTATTGACTTCAAATCATTATGAGAGAGGGAGTAGGGATGTACCAACAAGAATATACAGCAAAAGTATGAAAGTCGTTAGGACTTGGAATTATAGCGGTGGCTGAAACAAAAAGTGTTAAAAACCATGTTACAGTTTTGCTCGTCACTGTACATATCGTCGCTACCATGTCAAACTATCGAATGTGAAAATCGGTACTTTTCAGGAGAGCATAGAAACTATGTTAAAAAATAATGTTGCCATTAGGAAAATGTGTGGGATTCGACACTTTGTTAAAGCCAGTATCCTCTCCTTCTAAGAAGATTAGAAGTTCGACGATTTGCCAACTTACGTATCATACTAAACGCATGCGCAAGGTATCTTAAATGAAAAAGCATTTTTGCACATTCGATAGTTTGACATGGTAGCGACGATATGCTGGATCTGTGGAAGTAATATCTTGACGATAATTTCGTTTAAACATTGGTCACATGACAAGTAATTCTGAAGGTTTATTTCTCGAACAATTTCCACCATTACGTTCTGTATCAAACGAGTAATGCTGATCCCCTAATTGTTGAAACCAAATATCCTCGCAATCACAGAAATCCATGCGGGTAGATAAATTCCGACATCGACATATTTGAACGAATGCAGCCGATAATACCACCAACACATGAACTACCATAAAATTTTTGCAAATACACCAATAGTTCGAGTCTTTTCGTATTGCACTAACATAGGATAATACAGGATCTGTAAGGAAGTCAACATTACACAATTTTAAGGACCTATTTTACATATACAAATATCTTCCACTTGTGAATTAAAGACTTCGCCCTCTAACTGGCTTAAATAGATCACACTGTACACACAATGTCTGAGATTTGACTATGAAGGAGGTGCAGTGTTGTTTAGCGTGTCTTAATGTTTTTAAATATGTTTAATTTATGTTGTGATCATTTTATTGTTTAATATTATTGTAAGTGTAATCAGTGTAAAACTATTTTGTATTGTCTTATTGGTTCCTTGTAATAATTATTCTTTATTATTATGTTTTTCGTATTTATAAATATACAGACTCCCTGAAGAAGACGCGAATATGCGTCGAAACGCGTAGGAGAAGAAGTAAGCACTTGTTTTATTGAATATAACTGGCCAAAAAGCTCTAAATCCAATACCACTGAATTTTCAACCTTTGCCCAGGAAAAATAATCATAATATTTCGTTATCTTAAATATGAGGTAACTAACTAATTTTCTGTCAAAATCAATAACTACTAAGTTTTTCATTAAATAAGCTGCATACCTTAATAAAAATAAAGATTTTGAGGATGTTCTCAACTTGTGAGCTTTAGTTTTTGTAAAGGTTTTCTTTAATTAACACTAAAGGTTACATATACATACATATTACGTATATAGTTTTCTTTCACTTTAAAAAGTATAATATGAATAATACATTACAGCGAAATTTATGATATAATTACGTTAAATAAAACAACTGATAATATTCTATAACAAAACACCGGTTTATTCGATTATCGAATTTCGAAATTAAAAAGCGACTAAATTATTTAAAAAAGCGGTTCATCACCCTAACATGTACATACATATGTAAACAGGTAAAATTCTGCATATGTATGGATGCATACGTGTATACAAATACAGTACCCGCTGTGTATATATACAGGGTGTCCAAGAAATCCCATGACATACTTAACAAGAGCACCTTAAATTTAAATATAATCTGTAATTTCATTGTACGGCTATAAATTGCTTCCCATTCCAAATATGTTTTTCCACCACATTGACTATCTGTGAAGAAGAAAATATCAAAAAGTTAATAATCCCAATGTAGTCCAAATTTTTTAGATAACGGTTCCTTAATATATTTTAACTACATTATATTTGAATATGGTAAAGCAATTTACAGGCAGCATTTTACAGAAAGAATTTAATACGTATAACCTTGTTTGTGCATGCACTTAAACTAAAAACATGAAAACGCTTGATTTTTTTTTAAATCAAAGAAATATCAATATTTCAAAAACAGTCACTCTTTTGTAGAAAATATTTCTTGTTATAAGGGAGTTCACCCACAGCCTACCTTCTCCTTAAATTTATCGTGATATTTCTTGGACACCCTGTGTATTGAAAAGAGAACATTTCTACATACGTACATATGTATATACGAGCATGCATACATATGCATGTACATATATTTGTGTATAAATAATCGAGCTGTTTTCCTTGTGCCAACTTCTCTATATTTTACCGCACTACCTCCGTGTGGGGAACTGCTCCTCCCTCCGTCCTGCTATGAAACTGAAGTCGTTCCGCTTGCTGGTGACACGCATTTTAGTCTTAGTTATCGTAGAAATGTATGTATGTATTTTTATACGCAGAAACATAGCTTGCATAACGTTTTTTGTTACTTAAGTAATTTCGCCTTTTGTTCTGCTACATAACTTGTCATTGCAAAATGGAAATTTGGTAGTAACCTACCGACGCACAGTGTAACGTCCCATATAGTGAGTGGCCAAAAATAGAAGGAGTCTTCGCAGATCAATAAAACTTTTCACAGAGGATTTGAAGGCATACAAATATTAAGGACAACTTTAAACTTTAACATAGAATTGGATACTAAAAACATCAGTTTGATATACCAAACTTAGTCCGAATGCAACAAAACATTTGTGCATTAACATCATCGATGACAGTTCAGTGTAAGGTAGATTTTTGTAGGGGAATATCATTTTTGTAAAAACTGTTGATTAGCGTGGACCGAAAATCCGCTTTTTTCCGCTTTGATGGACTTGGGCGAGCCTACGGTATTGACCAAAAATTTTCACATTGCACACAGATATTTTTTAGAGCATAATGAACGATATTGTTGCTATTACCAATCAAAATTCTAAAAAAGCGGATTTTTGGCCCCCGCTACTGTAGATAGATCGTATTGAATAGGCTTGGGTAGTTCATTGAGCTAAACATTTTTTTTTCGGGTACAGGGAAAATATTAAACTGACGTAGAACGATTTTAAAATCAAACAAGGTTTCTAATTTAATGTTTTTTGCATAGCATATGTAAGTGTTTACTTATGGTACATACATATGTTTATATTCCATGAATTTGTTAGTTCTTGTTTTATGTAGTAACTAGTTTACTTGTATTTTATTTATATGAAGACATATTTATGTATGCATGTATGCACGTTTTTTATGTATGGAAATTCAAATTACCAACGTTTTTGTTTTGTATGTCGTGTGTACGAAGCAGGCTACAAACGGACAACAAATTGAAACAATCGGTCGAAATTTCAACAGATTGGTCCGTGTGTGGCTTAGTTTGCAAACCTATCGAAAGTTGGCAAACATTTTTTAAACTTTCGATTTGTTGCGTGTGTATGGCGAAGTTGACGATTTTTGTAATTTCTTTTGAGAATTTGAAATGTCACATGAACGGAAAAATGGCAAGATTAAGCCAAGAAGTACACGCAAAGGATTTCACAAAAATGTATTGAAATATAACTATTTTTCAAAAACGCCATTTTGACCCTTTGTGCCAAATTGAAAAATTAAATGCAATTTGAAGTAAAATGGAGCCAAAAATGGCACAGTTTGAGCCAAGTTGGCAGTCCTGAATATGAGTGGAAGATCGACCTATCTCAGCACCCAATATGAAATCGCCTATCACAGAATTTGGTTTAAAAACGCCCTACCTCGAAAGTATATTGAAAATATGAGGAGATAGGGTTTTTCGAACTGGCTGTTGAGATAGGTCGATCTTCCGCTCAGGTGTCGATATGTAAATCTATACGTCAATTGAACTAAATGAACTATATGAACTAAAGGACTAGTTCAGTCGTACTACAACTGAATGGTTCACTCAAAATAACTAAAGTGGCCCACTCTTCTTCTTCTTCTTTATTGGCGCTGTAATCGCCTAAGCGATTTTGGCCGAGTCCAAAACAGTACGCCAGTCATTTCTCTTCTGTGCTAACTGACGCCAATTGGAAATGCCAAGTGAAGCCAAGTCCTTCTCCACCTGGTCTTTCCAACGCAGAGCAGGCCTTCCTCTTCCTCTGTTACCAGCATCGCGGCACGCGTTGAATATTTTCAGAGCAGGAGCGTTTCTGTCCATTCGAACGACATGGCCAAATCAGCGGAGCCGCTGAATTTTAATTCGCTGCACTATCTCTATATCATTGTAAAGCTCATCGTTAAATCGTCTGCGATATTTGCCAGGAGGATGGTTCCGTACGCAGAAGTGGAAAACTTCTGACTGCCATTCACCTGGGAGTGGCAGAAGCGATTCTTGTGCGTACGGTTCAAATCGCAGCTCACAACGTCCGGATATTTATATCCACGTATCCTCTGCGTAGCAACCAAACACCCGTTTGGGGGCGAGCTAAAGTGAGAATGCGTAAAACTTCGCGTGCGCTGGGTTTGGGTCCCGCCACGTTAAAACCCCGCCCAATGAAAAAATCTAAAAAGTGTCCCACTCTAGTATTGAATATAAGCCCTCGATATGTATTTCTTTCAAATATTTTTTCTTTTAAAATATAGTATAAGAATATAGGACTAAGCACCCCACGCTTTTTGAAAGTGATATCATATTTTTTCTGTTGTTCATTTTACACTTACATTAAATATTATTTTCTACTTTTTAGGTATATCTACCATTTGAGCATGATTTTAGTTTTTAAACTATTATTTATTTCACTTCTAAGTATGCACAATGTTCGCTACTGAAAAACTTTAGTTAAATTATCTTGTATGCTCTCATTTATGAATTAACTGTCCATGTTTTCTTTTTCTACTCTTTCTTTTGCATGCCGATGTATGCACTCACGTGCATATACGGTCATATATACATATGTTTGTATAAGCATAAAAGTCACTCCATAAGTGTTTGAGTATTCTCTCATTAAAATTGTTATTATTATAACCATAGTTGCCAACTTGGTGCTTTAAGCACCAAATTTATTGCTTTTTGAAAATTAAAACGCCAAAAAAATTTATTAGTGCCTAGTGCCTTTTTTAGTGCTTTTTCTGAACGAAAATTACTTCGAGATAGTTAAAACCTGAAATAATTTGGAATATATAAGGCTTTGGCAGCACTGAATTTACAAGAATATACAAATTTAAATGGACTAAAATACAACCATGATTCATAAAAAGCTGAAGTTGCAAACCCACCTTGTTAAATTCTATTCGGGTTGAAAATGCTAGTACGCAAGTAAGTTAAGTATTTGTTCTTTACCTTTTCTAATTATTTGTACAAATTTTTTTTTTTTTTTTTGCAACCTGAGTAAAACACATCGTTTCTTGGTGCTGAATCCAAATCTGGCCTCACAATTTCTCTAGCACTAGAATTTTGAGATGTCCTAACCTCAAAGTGCCAAAAAACACGGGTTTTAGCGATATTTGAGGTTATATAATGAAAACACCAGATTATTTGCTCATTTCTTATTAGGGCATGATTTTCATTTGATGCGCTTCGATTTTTCTTTCTCGAAATATACCAATTTTAATATACAGTACTTCGGTATTATGATATGAAAAAAGTATCCCTTGATTCAAAAAAATTTGGTGCTTTTAGTGTGGCAAAACGCTTTATTTCCAAGTTTTTGGTGCTTTTTGAAAATCAAAATATTGCACCACTGATTATAACTTCTCTTATATTGACGCCGCTAGGAATATTTACATACATATGTTGTTAATGTAGAACTGTCCAATAATTCAGAGAAAAGGAAGAGGAGTAAACTATAACATGGCTTTGTTCAGTATGCCCGTATATTTTGGTTAACCAAAACTAATTTAAATGACAAAATATAAGATACAATATTGTTATTGAGCTTTGTATGTACCACGACTATGTTCTTTAGGAAAAGTGGAATGTATGTACAGTATTATGCTAGTTGAAAAAAGTGAAAGCTCCATCTAAACACTTTAAAAATTTGCAGTGGTTTTAAAGAAACTCCCTTTTCTCAAAATAAAGAACGAAAAATCAAGATTTTGTATTACAAGCTTTATACAAATATTTTTACTATTTTTGGCCGCACTCGTTATACTGTGGGACGGTCGCATGCGATTTGGCAATAGCTTCTCCTCACTGCATACATAGATATGTATGTACGTTTACACGTATCTTGCAACGTCTAAGTGGAATAACGTGCGATTTAACGTCAAATTAGAGCGAAGGAGACTGAGGAAATTTAACAAAACACATTTATTCGATTACTTATCTCGATGTCTATCGATCGCGTTCTCCAGACAATCTCCCGTCTAGAAATTGGGAAGGTCTATTTAACCCGGACTTGGCATTGCGATTTTTATGTTTTCGGTTTTGTGTCTTCTTTATGACTCTTGACAAGAAATTAATGTACCTTGTTTAAGTATTTAAAGGAATTAACTTTTTGTATTTATTTAAACCTTCCCCAGGTTTTAACAAGGGAAAATTGGATTAAAAGGGGTAGTTCAAACTCGCACAGACAAAACTATATAGATACGTGCCATGTCGAACGTTTTCGTACGATCCTTCCCGTGAAAGCGCTTTCGTGCTACACTACAATTATATTTTCAGAGTAGTCTGATATTCGCAAAACATTTTGGTCCAATATAGCGCCATGATGATTTTTTTCTTATTTATGACAAAAACTCTGAGGTAAATTTTATGTTTGATGAAAACCTGCTTGTTTAAGCTTTTTCTATGTTAATTTAAAATGTTTTTTGTTTCTACTCTAAGATTTTGCAATAAGCACCCATTATTTCAACAAGTATTTATTGCATCAATTTGACATTTCACGTATTCTTTGTGGTTTTGTATTTTAACGAGGACGTTACTGTATAGATACAGGTAGGTGTGGGATGTTGCGTCACGTAATTCCTGTTACCTTTTACGTAGGTATTTTTTATGCCAAAAGAGTTATCATTTTTTCTATATCCCTTTCGGTGAGCCACCAGCCAAATGGCAGAGCAAGCTAGATTAGGCTTATGCCCAAGAAATAAAATGACAAAAAAGTAAAAACAATTTGCACAATTTTGTTTTATTCTTTTAGGAAAAATAGGATAAAATTCTTTCTTTATCTCAAGAAGAATTTTTTATTTACTTAAAAATAAAGATATTTTTTATTCAAATTGGGTGTATTTTATTTATTAATTATCAGGGGTGACCTGACACTCCTGTTACCATATATGCTTGACTTAAATGTGTTGCCATTCTAGGTTTTTTTTATATAAATATATTTTAAGAAATTCGTATAAAAATTTAAATGGTCATTGAAATTTCGGTAGGCGATAAAGTAATAATTGGCAATAAATTATCTCAAATTGCCCGCCTTCGCCGTAAAATTTTAAAATTTTTATACCCGAGCGCTCTTGTGCACAAGGGTATTATAACTTTGTTCACATAACGGTTGTTTGTAACAGGCAAAACGAATCGAGATAGATATAGACAAATGTATACATAAATGATCAGAATGAAAAGAGAATCGATTAAGCGGTGACTGTCTGTCCGTCCGTCCGTCTGTCCGTCCGTCTGTGCACATGATAACTCGAGTAAAAATTGATATATCTTAACGAAACTTGGTATGTGCACTTCCTTCGGGCGTAGGACGGATGGTATTGAAAATGGGCAAAATCGGACAATAACCACGCCTACTTCCCATATAACGGTAATTTCCAGAAATACGAAAACTGCGATATTTTAGTAACTACTGAAGATTATTCACTCAAAATTGATATTTACAATAATTTTTAGACGAAAAATAAGAATATTATAAATTTTTGGAAAATGGGCGTAGCCACGCCCACTTATGGATACATGTGTATAGCTTGGTAACCGCTGAACCAATTTCTTCCACACTTGGCACAGTTGTTAGTCTTGCTACAGCATACCAAATGGCCGAAAATTTTTAAAATCGGACAATAACCACGCCTACCTCCCATATAACGGTAATTTGGAGAAATACGAAATCTTCGATAAAAAAAAAATATTAAAGCTAATTTACTCAAAATTGATGCTTGCAACAATTCTTTGCCAAGAAATACGCTTATGATAAAATTTTGGAAAATGGGCGTGGCACCGCCCACTTATGATCACATATATGTATCTCGGTAACCGTTCTACGAATTTGTACCAAACTCGGTATGATTATTGTGCTTGCCACATAGAAGCAAAACGTTGAAAGTTATTGGAATCAGATTCAAATTACGACCACTTTTCATATAACGGCAAATTTCAGAAATGCTTCAAACTTCAATATTTCGACATTTAAGGACGCTAATTTACTCAAAATTGATACACACCGGCTTACCGTGTAGCGGTAGCTTTCGCAAAGGTGAAAATCATATACTTAGTACCTGCGCCGGGTATTTAATTTTCGGCTCCGCCCGAACTTAGACTTTCTTACTTGTTCTTATATATGATGTATTAAATTAAATGATTTAAGGTTTACTAGTTTTTAAATAAACACTATTTTTCATTAAAAGTAAAAATCTTCGAGATATTTTTTTCGTGCAGTTTATGCAGGTATCTGGCAAATATTTACACTTAATGTAAAACAGTTTATGAGCATAGTAACGTACCGCATTTAGTAACCTTAAATTTTACATATCACATATCGTCTATTGGATTTCCTAGATATTAGCAATTTTAAATTTTAGTGATTCCTTGGCCTGAAATCCTTTCATGTTTTCAAAACATTTACAGATACAATAGGTGCTATCGAACAAAATTATATTTACATTTAAAAATAATAGCCACCCTAATGTATAATGTATACAATTTTCATAATCCATTTCTTACGATTCTTTGTTTTTTTTATTCTATATGGAAGTATTATATGAATATTTAAAATAAAATTAAAAGTATATAAGGGGCCTCTGGTTAACCAGTGTGCTTGTTAAAACCAATTTCTATATATAATAACAATGTTCACTTTGCGAGGGATGGTAAAATTTTAAAATATATGTATGTATGTACTAAAAGCCAATTGAAGTACAAACGCGAAATGGACGCGTCGCCACTGCCAAGGAATGTCATCTGCTTCACATTTGGTTTTCGCATTTACGAGTATCGCAAATGTGATTTGTGGAACTGGGCATGACTCTGTGCTGCATGGTTTATACATCAGTTTGCAAATAACATTAAACCATGTCTGGCAGCTCCATCATGGCGATTGCTGGCAAGTTTATTCAACTGTAATTGTGCGAGCAGCAGCAACTGCATTTGGATTTCATTTAGTGAATGCATTTTTCTTTTTCGATATGTATTAGTCGGTTCGTTGGCTTGTTTGCAGATGTACGAAACTATAAACCTATGTATGTACATTAGACTGCCTCATGTTCTATACAAAGAAAAATCGATTCCCTTTCCCTAAACGATTTTAAAAATTTAAATAATATTGCCTTCAAATTGGCATAATTTAAACAAATGAGCTTTTAGTAGAACACAATGGATCACATTGAACATTTGGAGTTAATTTTGACGGTTGTTTGATTAAAAAAATAAAAATAAAATAAAAAAATAAAAATTTTCAAAATCTAGTCTTTGTGTTTCAATTTGTTTTGTGCGAATGTCTGCTTAATGATATTAACGCATACGGTTTACTTGGAGACTTCAAATGTCTATTTATCTCTGCGTACGATGAGGCATGATGGGAAATAACTAATTAGCGCATCAGCGTCTTTCTTGATGTGCGGACATGCATACAATTTTGATTAGGTATTTATTATAACTTTGTTCGCTAACGGTTGTTTGTAAGAGCCAAAACGAATCGAGACAGATACATATATACAAATGTATACATAAATGATCAGAATGAAAAGAGGAGTCGATTAAGCCATGTCTGTCTGTCCGTCCGTCTGTCCGTGTACACGAGAACTCGAGCAAAAATTCAGATACCTCAACAAAATTTGGTACATACTTAAGGTAGGTTGCTATTGAAAATAAGCGAAATCGGACTGTAACCACGCCCCCTTATCATATAACAATATTTCCGAAAAATGCAAAAACTGTGATATTTCAGTAAATATTGGATCCAAATTGTTGAAAATTAGAACATGGAGTAGAGTTTCGGTGAAAAATAATATTATTATGAAATTTTTGGAAAAGGGGCGTGACCCCGCCCACTTATGATGAAATACTGTATCTTAGTAGCCACTTCAGCAATCATTACCAAACTCGGTGTGAGCCATGCAGAAACATGAAAATTGCGATAAATCAGTAACTACTGGAGCTGATTCACTTAAAACCGATGGTTGCAATAACCAACTAGCTTATAATTGAAATATTATAAATTTTTGGATAATAGGCGTGGCACCGCCCACTTATGACCACAAATATGTATCTCGGTAACCGATTTATCAATTTCTACCAAACTCGGTGCATTCGATAACCTTGATACGTAAAATTAATTCGTTGAAAATTATTCAAATCGGACTAAATTACACCGGCTTCCCGTATAACGGTAATTTTCGGATATACGAAAACTCCGATATTTCAATAACTGAGGACGTTCATTTACTCCAAGCTAATACTTACAACAATCTGCCAACAATAAATAAGACTTTTAGGTAGTTTATAGAAAGTTGGAACGACGATAGTTGACACCTGCAAGGGGTATATAAAATTCGGTTTCGCCCGAACTTATACTTCTTTGCTTCGTAATATTAAATATTTTTAATAATATACATTTTTTGAATGTTGGCGTGTCAAATTAAAGCTTTTATCTCTTTCTGATTGGCTGATGCGGAGAGCTTTCTGATATAACTCTGCGCTGAACTGGTTTTCAAACGAGTTAAATGATTTCTTCTTCTTCTTCTTATTTGGCGCTGTAACCGCCTAAGCGATTTTGGCCGAGTTCAACAAAGCACGCCAGTCGTTTCTTTTCTGTGCCAACTGGCGCCAATTGGAAATGCCAATTGAAGCTAAGTCCTTCTCCACCTGGTGTTTCCATCTCAGTGGGGGCCTTCCTCTTCCTCTGCTACCACCAGCGGGTTCCGAGTTGAATACTTTCAGAGCTGGAGCATCGGTGTCCATTCGAACGACATTGCCAAGCCAGCGGAGCCGCTGTATTTTAATTCGCTGCACTATGCCCATGTCATACAGCTCATCGTCTGCGGTACTCGCCGCAGCCAACGCGTAAAGGCCCGTAAATCTTCCGCAAAATCTTTCTCACGAATACTCCAAGAGCCGCCTTATGGGATGTTGTCATTGTCCATACTTCTGCGCCATATACCAGCACGGGCTTGATGAGTGACTTATAGAGTGTGGTTTTCGTACGTAGAGAGAGGACTTTACTGCTGAAATGCCTACTGAGTCCAAATTAGCACTTTTTGGCAAGAGTGATCCTGCTTTGGATTTCCATGCTGACATTATTATCGGTGTTAATGCTGGTTCCCAGGTAAACGAAATTCTCTACCTTCTCGAGATTATAACTATAAACAGTGACGTGGGTGCCAAGGCGCGAATGTGCAGACTGTTTGTTTGTTGACAGGAGATACTTCGTCTTGTCCTCGTTTACCACCAGACCCATTCTGGTTAACTGGTTAAATTTTCCAAAAAAAAACTGCATGCGGTTTAACTTGTTTATGAACACGTTTTGTTCATTTAACTGGTTCAAGCCCATTTAACATCTTTACCACGTAAATTTAATCATAGTATACGTTTATAACTTCTACCAATATTTAACTAAATAGAAGTACTATACTAGAAGTAGTATACTATACTTATATAATAGAAGTATACTTATAAAAAGTTGCGTATCGTCGATGCCTCTGCAATACCGCCCATCGATCAGTTGCAAAACCGCCTACATTGTCGATTGGTCGATGTGGGGTTTTGCAAAGGCATCGACGATTATTTATTGCTTTTCTTTTAACCATGAGGATGCCTTGAAAAAGTTCAATAAAGTCAATTTTCCTAAATTTCTAAAAAAAACCGTAAATCAAAATTCATTGGTCATTCATTTTAATATGCATGTGAGGTAGAATTTCGATACGTAATAAGATAATTATGAAATTTTTTTAAAATGAGTGTGGCACCGCCCACTTATCATGAATTGCTGTATTTCAGTAGCTGCTTCACCAACCCTCACCAAACTCGGCACAAAGATTGCTAAGCTAAGCGCGTATTAGTCCATTTTTTTGTTGACGGAGTCGTGCATCTTTCCATACAAAGTTCATATCAATATACAATAGGACCATTTTGCGTATATCAATGTATAGGACTTATCTCCAATGAATAGAAACATTTTTTTCTTCGTGGTTGTAGTTATATACTAACTAAAAAATTACTGCATCTTTTGTATTAATTGCGTTGAATCTTTACGATCCACAAGCAGTTATATTTCCCGGTCCGAATTTTGCATTAGCTCACTTTAGATCTAACTGTGCCATATGTTCCGAAATTTTGTTTATTCATATGGAAGAAAATTATTAGCAACATCAACAAAAAAATGGCTAAAAATCCACGGGATTTTGTAGCCAGTTGAAACTTGCAATTTGTTATACTTAACTTAAATGGGCTATAAAACTGCATAACAAGTTCGAAATTTTGGTGAACATTTTTTGAATTTTTATAATTTTGTACAAAATTTGAAATGTTGATTTATGCGGTGTTTGTTGTATAACTGGGAGACTTTTTACCAGAGGATAGTTCTACACATTCATGGATGGACGGCGCAAATCAAAGCTGCCTTTTCATGTTATCGGCGGTCTTAATTCATTTGGCGAGTGAAAAAAGATGACCAACACTAAATTAATTTTGTAAGCGCGGTCTAATTCATCTATGATCGTGACCTTCTTTGCCTTTTAAAATGAATTATGCCATAGGAAATAATGCCATATGGCTTTATTTCACTTAACATGAAGAAATAAGGCCATATGGCTTTAATTCTTGGTGAAAGTGAAATAAAGCTATAGGCCCGCGCCCCAGCGTTCGAATGCGCCGCCCCACCCTCGTAAAAAATTGTTGCTTTCTTCATTCTTTTGGAAATACTACATTATCAATTAATACGTGTTACAACATCTAGTAACAATATCATCATAAACTTATTATACACTCTAAAAGGGCATGTAAAACTACTACTGAAAAGTGTTTATTTTTCAACCAGAATGTGTTCAAGTATACGCACAAGATGTTCAAGATTTGATTTTGAACATGAGTTGTTTAAAATATACACATAAATATAAACATGAAATGTTTAAAATTACAAACATTTTGAAAGTAAAAATATATTTTTTACAAATAATAAATACTAAGTACCAGAGGCGCACGCAGGAATATATTTTTGGGGGAAGGATTTATACTTCTAAATATATATCATCAGAAAATACTGAAAATTCGCTCTTTAAAATACATTTATGCAAGTTTTATGTACAGAATGAAATAAAAAAAATAAATTTTTTAAAGTTTCATAAATTGCATTTTATTTACATAAAATTTACAAAGATTTTCAACCGGCTTAAAAAAAGGGAGGGTTACCAATTCTTCGGAGTATTTTTACTTCTTTTATTTATTCCACCGCATAACTTTGCACTGCGTGAACCGATTTTTTTTACCCGAAAGATAGTGCCTTAAAGGTCGTCCCGTAATTTGGTTTAGATCCGATCATTAAATCGTGAAAAAATTAATGGTTAAAGATGCACTCCACTTTCAAAAGTAATACAAAATTTTACAAAAGAATTTTAATATAAATAAATTAAATAATTTCACGAAATTTTTAAACTTTTTTATTCATTTTCGTCGATTTCTGGTTTCTCATTTTTTAATACTTCGAATAACGAAAATTCAGCTGAACTTGTATTTTTATCATGTAGCTCATTTTGGTGGAACGAATTCCAAGTTAGCAAATTAAATCTTCGAATGCTTGTTAAGTACATATCAGTGGTAAACTTTTTTAGGCTGTAAAGTGTAAAAAGTAACAGTAAGTGAGCATGCATTGCATATTTTTAGGACAATGTTTTCATTCGCAGTTAAACTTTAAAGAGCTCTCAAGAAAAAATAAAAATTATTACAAATTGACGCACAAGAAATGGAAAAAAAAATTTTTTCTATCAAAATTTCTTAAATCATAATAAATTTAACCCCAAAACCCAACCCTTGTGTGCGCTACGTGACTAATTTGATATGTAAAAGTAAACAGACAGTGTTTAATTTTGCACACACTAGGAGAGGAAACTGGTTACCTCTCTTTATATGCGTAAATTTAAACGAACATTTTTTAGAGGAAATTTTAAACATTTTATGTGTAAACTATGAAAATGTGAACAATAAATGTTTAAAACTCAAAAAACAAATTTGAAATTTGTTCTACGCCACACATATGATAAGTAAAAGTAAGCAAGCAATGTGTAAATTTGCATTCATTAAGAGAGGAAACTGGTTACCTATCTTAATATGCGCAAATTTAAACAAAAATTTTTTAGAGTGTAGCATTCAGTTTACTGGGTGCAATGACACACGTATTGTAGTATTTCATTCTTGGTATTTCAAATATTTTTTATACGGCTTTTAACAAAGACACCAAAATAAATATACAAAATTAGTATGTATGGATTTGCACTAGGAAGTTAAAATTCTGCACAAGCAAAGAAAAAAACAATAAATAAAAATATGTCGCATACCAGCGCTTAGAAATGTTCATTTTCTTATCGTTTTCTACATATTCAAACTATATTTTTATCACAAATAAAATTTTGTTTTGTATATTTTAATTTCTTTGACACAAAATAACAATGTTAGAAATCGGATTGCTTTCATTTCGACAACTCGTAGCTGTGTTTCATAGAGGATATGAAACTTTAGATGGTATTGTCATTAGATAAATACCATGTTGCTCATATAATACTTAGCTGGTATTTCAAGACACACATATGGTATTTGCTTGGTTCGTAGTAACCATACTTGATGTTTGTCACAGGTACAAAAGGAAATTGTTGTCACAATACAACAAATGTTCTTTATTTATGTGCAACTCTTAACTGCCATGTAATCAAACTTTCCTAAGTTATAATTTTATGGCCTTTAAAGTATGCTCGGACTAGTCTACTACATCCTCCGGACAATGGTTTCAAAGTTTCTTGCAGTCTCTTCATGACCCACATTCATGAAGAGGCGGTATATGATATTTACAATTGGCCACAGTGCCTACCCACTAATTTTTGGTTTAATAAATATTTTTTATATATATAAATACATGCAAACATACTGGTCTTCCCACTCACTGAGTTATTCAGTGACTGAGCTGCACAAAATTGAGATAACATGTTTTGGTAAGAGCCATACAAATTCCAAAATGTATGATTCTTTTCTTTTTGCGTGAGGCATCCTAATATACATATGTACGCAAACTGAATTGGTTTAAATTACTGAAGCGCCATCTTCAGTCGAAACTCTTTTGCTTTTTGTGTGGATTAAAAACCAGAATGAATGTTAATAAGGAAAGAAGTCAAAACAATTTAATAAGCATGTAAAAGTTAAAAGCCGAAATCAATTTCGCTTGCAGCAGCTGTCATTTTCGTTATAAAGACGTTTGGGACGTTGATATCGTTTTCGACGTCGCCGTTTTCACTGTTATTTTTGTGATTACCATTGACTTGATTGGACTCGGTCTCCGGCATCAAATAATATGAGTACATATTTCTGTCTCCGTTTTTATATATTTATATATTTCTTATTAATATAAAACTTATAATTGAGGAGTAATATTCTACGTACTAAAGTATAAATAGGTAATAGACATTTTCGCTTTCTTTGGATATTTCTCTTTTGTTTATTTAATATCTATTATTTTTTTATGAAAGTGTAGCTCGTCATCTAACAAAAACCATGTAAGTCAAAATTTCAAATTGTGTACAAAAGTTGTCAAAATTCGTCAAGTTTCCATCGAAATTCTGAGCTTTTTAATTAGATTTCTTAAAAACATTCTGAGTATGTAAAATAAAAGAACGTATTTATTGTTTATAGATCCTTCTTTTTATATTACACAAAAACATTTTTTTTTGTAGATAGGCTCCTCTGGCTCTCACGGCCTCATATATATGTATATATATGTACATATTGTATTGCTTTATAATAAATTAAATTTTATACGCAACGCTGAGAAAATAATACAGATAACATGTGTGTATTTAAAAAAACTAGAAAACGAAATTTTTTAAATAATTGTACTTATAGGGTAAATTTTAAAATATATCTATTTTCCTTTCACATGCCGCACAGTGTGCTTTTTGAACACTCCAAATGAATTAATCGTAGCGCTTTCGACAGAAGCAGCATTTTGATATTAAACAAAATGGGTTGAAAACTAATGTAATTCCCTTTCACGGAAAATATTGCCATTGAGCCACAATTACTCCTTGGCCTTAAAAAAATTAGTTCCTCGAAAAAAAAGCTAAATCCACCGAATTTACTGAAAAAATAGTGTTGCTAAGCAAAACGGTTTGTAGTGTAAAAATTATTAATTTAAGTTGAAAGAACTGAAAAGCAGAACCTTGCTTATTCATAGGCAGGCATGGGCAGTGAACGAGCACACGCTCAAAGAGCATAACTATCGCGTGTACGTATTAGAGATGGGCGCGTGAGTGACTTTGGCTCACATTGATGGTTTTGTAAATCACGCAGACTCACGTTCTGTTGTATTTTTTTCAATCACGTTCACGCACGCTTACGATGCCTAGTTTATTAATCACGCATGCTTCTTCTTGGAATTTTTTTGTCTTTTAATTGAGACTTTTTTATACATATGTATAAATATCATTTAATATAAATAGGTTTAATCGCACAAGCATTGCCAAACGCCTTGCTTGGCATGAACGCGCTATTAATTTTGTTTACAAATTTCATAGAAAAGAATTCTCTTCAGTATTAATTCAGTATAATTATACCTTTCATGAGCATGAAATGGTATTATAAATATATATATATATAAACCCATTAAAATGTATACTTATATGATCACAACGTCGAGCTGAGTCGATTTAGCCATGTCCGTCTGTCCGTCTGTCTGTCTGTCTGTCTGTCTGTCCGTCTGTGTGTATGCAATCTAGTCTCTCAGTTTTCGAGGTATCCTGATGAAATTTGGTAAATGGGTGTATTTTTATATTGTATTAATCATTTGTCGGAACCGGAAGAATCGGAGCACTATAACACATAGCTCCCATACAACTGATTGTTCAGATATGAGACTTTTCGTTTTAACTCCTCCATTTATGCAGCTAGGAGCATGAAATATTGTAGTACTTGCGCCCATTATCAACAGAATACTTGCAGTGAAAATTACAAAGATCGGGTCACTATAACCTATAGCTCACATACGACTGATTGTTTAGATATAAGAGTTTTCGTTGTAACTCCTCCATTTATGCAGCAAGGAAAATGAAATTTCACACGGTTTTCACTCATTATCAAGAAAATACTCACAGTGAAAATAAAAAAAAATCGGACCTCTATAACCTGTAGCCCCCATACAACTGATTGTTCAGATATGAGGCCTTTTATCATAGCTCCTCCATTTATGCAGCTAAGAACATGAAATTTCGCACCGTTCTCACTCATTACTAACAGAACACTTACAGTAAAAATTACATAAATCGGGTGACTATAACATATATCTCCCATACAACTGATTGTTCAGATATGAGAATTTTCGTTATAACTCCTCCATTTATGCAGCTGGGAATATGAAATTTCGTACTATTTCCACCCATTATCAAAGAATACGGTGAAAATGGTGAAGATTTGGTCACTATAACCTAAAGCCTCCATACAACTGATTGTTCAGATATGAGTTTTTTTGTTACAAATTATCCATTTATGCAGCTACACTGAGGGAAATAATGCATAGTAAAAATGAATACTTTATATTTGGTTATCGTTTAAAAATGTTCGTATATAAAAATAATATTTTCATACAAAATTTATTACGCACGTATTTTACTGTTCACATCTGAGTATGTATATATATGTAAGTGTACATACGCACCCCAAGCATGCAGAGCACCGCTCTGAGAGCGGTGACAACACACACATTCATACATAGTTCATACACCGACCGCTATTCCTCTCTTAACGAATTTGACAGAATCGTTGTTTGCATGACGTCACACTGGTGCAAATTGTTTACGTTTTCCTTGCAACATTTTTTCTTCTTCTTCCATTCTTGCTCACGTTTTGGCATTTCTCTCTTGCAATTGCACCAGTGTGACGTCACACAAAAGTTATTCTCAAAAATCCTCCCTGATCGGCGCAATCTTGTATTCTATCATTCTTGTAGTTCATACATGTTTATCCGTACAAATCGCGTGCTGTGGTGTTGATGGATATTCAACATTTGAAAGCAAATTTATATGTCTGGATGTAGCTGAGTGCGCAAAGATGCTTGCCACAAATTGTTGATATCCGGAGATGCAGGCAACATGGAATTAATTTTTTTTAGTTTTTGTCTGATTATTCACTTCGCGGATGCTTTTTCAGTACGAACGCGGTCATTTTAATATGCAGGTAATTGAATTGAATATTTACCAATACACAGTACTTTCGTTGACGTTTATAGTAAGATCAAATACGTTTCTATTTGATTTTAATATTTTTTTCCCTCAGTGTAGAAACATTAATTTCGCACTATTTTCACTCATTATCAATAGAAAGTTTACAGTAAAATGCACAAGGATCCGGTCACTATAACCTATTTATTGCCTCCATACCACAGATTGTTCAGATACCAGTTTTTCGATATATGTCCTTTATGTTGGAAGCTAAACCCATTAAATTGTGTTACCGGTTTAGATAGCGATCACACAGCAGTGAAGATCAGTTAGATTGGTGCTATGTAAGGTATATCTTTCATACCTTTGATTGTTTAGATATAATTTTTTATATATGTATCTCCTCTATATATGTATGCTGTGAATATATCTGTTAAAGTAATATGTATTTTCCGATGTTCATGAAAGAAATGAAGCCTTCGGCATAGCCGAAGACAGCGCTGCTCTTACTTGTTTTAAAATGACATTGCCTCATATTTTTGTTTATAATATTATTTTGCCATGGTTTTCACCAATCGTGTACGTCTTTCTTCCAGAATTCTGTCTGTCACAGAAAAAACTCTTTCAATAGTTGCTGAGCTAGCTGGAATATTTAAAATTTGTCTAGAAAGCCGTCTAAGAAGTGGGAAATCTTTAAGTTTCTCCCAAAATTTTAAAACCCGTCAAAATTTTGTTTTCTGATTTTTTCAATAAAATCTGTATTTCCACATTAATGACTTCAAAAACTATAACACCTCAATTTATTGCACTTAGTTTCTTTGCATGCAGCTGTGCATCCTTCACACAATTTTATATCCCTCCAACATCAAGTGCGTTTTAATGCAATTCAAAACCTTTAATTTAAGCCAAAGCAGAAGTCTCTAGGGCCTAGAGTCTGGGCCCACTGTGAACCAAGGTTTAACAATTTTAAACCAAACTTCGAAACTGCTCTAATAGTTTTTACTCCTAAATTAGAAAAAAAGTGCGTAAAAAGTCAAATTAAATTTCGAAGTTTAACTTCAGAATCGTTATAATTTTACCCTGACAGGGCTTAAAGACTGCAACCTTGGCTCAAATTAAAGTGTAATAAAAACCATTTTTTTTTTAATAATCAGGTGTATTTTGCATATTTTTTTCGAAGAACACTATTTTTGACCAATTTTTTTAAGGTCAAAGAGTAATTGTGGCTCAATGGCAACATTTTTCCGTGAAAGGAAATTACATTAGCCTTCGAAACCGTTTTGTTTCAAGTCAAAATGTTGCTTTTGTCGAAAGCGCTACGATTAATTCGCATGGAGTATCTATCATACTTGGGCGTACAAAATTTTTGATTCTTATCTTAATAGTCAAATTAAATTAAATTTATCAAATGCCTGCCATGTACATTTTGTTTGAAAATTACCCATTTGTGTACGTAAGGGCATTTGCCCGTGCTTATTTATGCAAGCGTTCACTGTATTATACTTGGTATAATAATAATAATATTTTGGGACTTAGACTTTTGCTTAGTGTTTGGCCGAGCTTCTCCTCCGATTTGTGGTGCGTCTCCTGATATTACAACAAAGATGGAGACACCTACAATTTCACGCTGCCTCCAAATGGAAAATGTTTTTTATGAGAAACTTTTTCAAGTCAGAAATTCACTCGGAGGTTTGCCATTGCCTGCCGAGGGGCGACCGCTGTTAGAAAAAACGTTCTAATATTTAGATGTTGTTCGGACCAGAGATTGAACCCAGGTCCTACGGAGTGGTAGTACGCATCTCTAACCACAATGCAGCACCGGTGTTGTTCTTGGTAGGCAATAGATTTTTTCACCAACGCTTTGGAAGTGACAAACACATTTAATTTTATTTGATTTGTTTTCAGATTTTGCTTCCTTTGTTGGTTTTCGCCTTTGTCAACATGCCTTTAAACTATTTAAATTTTAGCCAGGTTTTCGCTTTGCTTTTCGATTTCGTATCGCTTTGTAGTTTGTGTTGCTGCCATGTTCATTTATTCGGTTCGTGACTAAAAAGTGAACTAATAAATTTTCTTAATTAAAAATTAAATTCGTCATAAATATTCTAATTTTATTTGCTGTTAATGTTTTAATAAACATGCTTGAAACGGCAATATTTTCGGTTTTAAGCGAACACTCTACCGCCGCCAGTGGTGTAGAGTCTTGCAAGGATAGACAAGAGCTTGATATTGAGGTTTTGGTTGCGGCTATAAATACGATTCCTTTATGAGCACACTTGTTAACAATCTTGCATTTGATTGCAAGCCAATCCGGCAACTCGCATTTTCCCATGAACTTGGAGTGGTGCTGAAGCGTGTTAAAGTGTTGTGTTTTGTGCTCATGAGGTCTTTAACTAAAAAAACATAAACTCACACAAAGCAAACAGCAATAAAATTTACAAATATGAGTTTTTAAGTGGGGCAAAAGTCGTAACTTCCTTACAAGCATCGTAATTACGTCAAAGATGAGTTATAAGTCTTCGTTGCTGTACGCACAGGTGAAGCTACAAGTGGTGTGACTAAAAGAGGCGAACTTGATTATTGCCATTAATGGACCATAAAAAGTTTACTTTTTGAATGTTTGCAGTCGAAATTTATTTCATTTATTTAAATATCCACATAAATGCTGTTTTCGTTTGGCCCTCTTATTTCATAAATTACATATCTATCTTTAAAGGACATATATTCCAAAAATACTTTACTTTAATTAATGTGTACATGTGTACATATGTATATTCAGAGGAAAATAAGCAACACGTCACTAAAAATTATTGAAATAATAATCATTTGGTGTTAGTTAAATTAAGATAACTGATACCCCCTTTAAAATGAAGCAAAAAAGATAAGAATGCATATTAACTAAACAAAATTTTGCCCCAAGCATCTCTGCCGATTTATTCTTTTTGCTTAGGTCCCAGGGGTAAATTTGAAATAGGCACGCGCTAATATCAAAAGAATGAAAAAACTATACAATTTATTATAAATATTCTTAATACTCCTATACATACATACATAAATGTTTAAATATTCAGTAATGAGGAACGTGTCTATTCAAATTTTGCATGTGCTTGCCTAGCAGATATTATTGTTCAAAATAGTCGATTTATGATGTTTTTCTCTTATACTTATGTATATCTGCAATTTCGTAATATTCACCACTTCCACTTATAGAAGACAAGCGGAAAACTTGGTAGAAACATCCATTTTGGGTGTAGTGCAAACTCTGCAACGACTAAAAAATAAGTTAATTTAGCGTAGCAATGATGCTAGGTGACGTAGCTGAGAGGTTAGAGGTGCGTACTACCACTCTTTAAGATCTGGGTTCGATCCCTGGTTGGAGAAAGTGCATTTCTGCCTTGTAAAAGCTTCTCATAAGAACTATTTGCCACTCGCAGGCGGCGTTAAATTTTAGGTGCCTCCATTTGTGTTATAACTTTTGAACTCAGCAAAAAAAAAATGAGGAGAATCTCAGCCAAACACTCATCAAACGTGTAAGTGCAAAAATATTATTATTGAGGTTGTTCACGTTCGCCTGATTATCAGCTTATGTGGGTATGTGGTTATATTTTTTATTCAGTTTCCAACAATAAAATGTACTACACAATAATAATTTTTAACCAGATAACCCGATAACCAAGCAAGCGTGAACAACCTCATTATTATTATATTAATGATGTTGGCTATACGAAATGAAGTAGGAAGTGCCTTTTTTAGCCAGTCTAGAAGATGGAATGACGAACTGTATGAGCTTTTTAACGACATGGACAAAGCTAAGCGCATAAAAATACAGCGATTGCGCTGGCTTGGACATGTTGTACGCATGGAGACGATGTTCCGGTGAAAAGAACCTTCGACTCACCACCCATGGGTGGACAACGTTAGCAAGGGCGCCCACGAACAAAATGGAAGGACCAAGTGCATAAGAACCTGTCTGCACTCGGAATGAGCAACCGGCGCAAATTCGCACATGAGATAGGCAATTGGAGATGCTTTTTGGTCTTGGCCCAAACCGATAAACGGTTGTAGTACCAAATAAGTAGAATAAGAAGATGAAAAATATAAAACCAAATGAAGAGCAACCCAGAAATAATCATAATAATTTCAGCGCTGATATGGCTGGCATGTCTGCTTTCCTTTGGAAGCATCCATTTTTGCACAGATACATATGCATATTGCATATGTATGTAGATTTGAATATGCACTCTATGCATCATATTTAAATATACATATGCATTCTGCGCACATGCACCAATGATGTTCAGCCTGTCAACTAGCGGTGATGTTGATACACGTTTCTGTACCCACATTTCCTTTAAGTTCTGTTCGCATAAATTACCTGCTTTAGAATTCACTACTTAAACCTTTGAACAATGAACATTTTAGTAACATTGCCGATACTGCAACCAGCCATGACGGGCATGCCAATCTCGTACAGGTTGCCTAATTTTTGGCACATGCAAATTTGTTAGCTTCATAAGCCTTCTCAATGATTTATATTGAAAGTGCAACAGACTTAACATCACTACATTAGTTCGGTGTGAATATATAGTACATACATAGATATGTATTCATGTATCTACATATCCCTGATTTACTTCAATAGTGTCAGAACACAAAAAAGCAACAAGTAAGTAAAGCCGAATAGGTGGATGAAAGGAACTGGCAAACAGCTTATTTTCTTAATATTAAATTTTTCGATAGGAAACGTGGTTTATTGTGTTAAGGGCTGTTCTCAAGAAAAACGAAGAATTCATTTAAAATGACACACAAGAAATGGAAAAGAAATTTTCTTCTATAAAAATTTCTTAACCCATATTGGCCCGATGATTTTTTTTTCGAATATCTTCATTAAACTTCCATACTAGAGTAAAATTGAGTAATTAAACTCAAATTGGTGGTCAAAAAATTTTGCGATTTTCAGTTTTCGAGATATTAGGTGTTCGATTAATTGAAGTCTGGGTCTATCCGCATTTTTAGTTTATTTAAGAGCCTATGCTCCTTCAGCATGATAACTAAGACTTGTATAGACTCCAGTAGAATTTTCAACCCTGAGTAGCGCCCAGTTTTCTATAAATCTAACACGTAACTTTAAACATTCGAGCTACCTATTATATTAACTTTACAGAAATAAATTAAAATATAATTAACATTTTGGCTTAGTTGTAAGATAACTTTACACTCAGTTTTCTTTAGGTTTTATTTTTTCTATTTATTTTGATTTTTCTAAAACTATTTTAAGAAATATGGGTATTTTTTGCCATCTTTACGATAACAAAGGTGGAAGATGAGGGGAAATACGTATGTAATTATATAGAAAATATCCAATTCCATTAAATTATGCAAAAACCTGGCCACTAAACTCTGAAAAACAGTTAAGAAAATCAACAAACAAGTGTCAAATTCATTGTTCGATTTACCGAACATTAGGAAAATCAATTTGCCGCTCCCAAGAAAAAAATTCTCGAATATTTATTTCTTCAAGAAAATGTATGCCAAAAGCAGAGAACTTTTTTCTTGAGAGCTGCAAACAGCCCTTAAAGCGGGCCATGTAAGAGCGCTTTCCAGCGTATTTTGAGAGTTTTTTAATATTATTTTCACAAGAAATTGTAACCCCGCCAATCGCACCAGCTACCGCGGGATCAGCCTTCTAAGCATAGGTTACAAGGTCTTATCAAGCGTATTGTGTGAAAGACTGAAGCCCGCCGTCAACGAACTGATTGGACCTTATCAGTGTGGATTTAGGCCTGGAAAATCCACCATAGATCAGGTATTCACAATACACTATCTATTTGTCAACTTTAAACAAACAGTCGGCGCATTCGCGCATTCGCGCCTTGGCACCCACGTCACTGTTGACAGAGATAATTTCGAGAAAGTAGAAAATTTCGTTTACTTGGGAACCTGCATTAACACTGATAATAATGCCAGCATGGAAATCCAACGCAGAATCACTCTTGCCAACAAGTGCTACTTTGGACTGAGTAGACAAGTCCTCTCTCGACATACGAAAATCACATTCTATAAGTCACTGATCATGTCCATGTTGGTATATGGCGCAGAAGCACGGACAATGACAACATCCGATGAGGCGACTCTTGGAGTATTCGGGAGAAATTTGGTATATATGTACAAGTAAATAAACAGTGTTTAATTTTTTGCACATTTGGGGATGGAACTGGTTACCTCTCTTTATATGCGTAAATTTAAACAAAAATTTTTTAGAGCAAATTCTAAACATTTTGTTTGTAAACTAAGAAATTGCGAACTTTAAGTGTTTAGAGTTCAACAAACAAATTTGAAATTTGTTCTACGCCATACATATCATAAGTAAAAGTATACAAGCAATGTTTAATTTAATTATCACGGCGTATAAATTTGCATTTATTGAGAGAGGAAACTGGTTACCTATCTTAATGTGCGCAAATTTAAACAAAACTTTTTAAGAGTGTACCATGAACATCTCCAGAGATATGCGGTATGAAAATTTCGGTTTGTATGCCACCCCGGTTTTGCCGTTCTTGATAAGGATTCATCAATCAACTACATTAAAATTTCGAATTAAAGTCAATCGTAACAACCAAGAACATCTTTGTTTTATTTAGAGTATTCAGCATATTGTATTTGGTTATGAATACGGTTGCCAGACGTACTGATTTTATCAGTACAGTACTGATTTTTCAACTTTCGTACTGATTTTATTCACTCCTTCAATCAGTACGCTAATGTCCTGATTTTTTTTAATTGGTACTGATTTGTACTGATTTTTCAATTCTGAGCAATCAAATTTGTAATAGAGTTCTTCCCACCGAGCTTGGTACACGGTAACTCGGTGATCGGTAATTTTTGCCCATGTATTTTGTTTGTGTAATATTTTTTTACACAAACAAAATTCTTTACGATTTGCTTAAGATTTTTAAAAAACGTTACAACTTTCTTAAAATTTACTGTAAAAAGTAAGAAGAAAATAATTTAATTATAGTTGACTTGTTTTCGGTAATGTTTGATATGCGCAAGAAATTAATATAAAAGAGCAATCGTTTTATGGGCATATTGCGGGTCATTATCTACCAGAGGGCTGACATTTTTTGTCGAGTGTTGTTAGTTATCTCGAAAATAACTTTCAGTTTAAAAACAACAAATTTAAATAATTGAATGGCTTTGCCTACGACTTACAATTCGTTTTTCTCGATTTACTGATTCAATTTAGATACTCTTTTTGGCGAATTCTTAGTCTTTCAAAGTTTTTTCGCAGTTGAAAAAATAATTTAAGCCAAGAGGAAATACGGATGCAGTCCTTAAATAGAGGTCTCTTTCCGCAGTTTGAATAAATATGTAATATTGTTTTTTCAATACCACGTTCAAACGAAGCACCTGAGGGGAACTAACTTAAATGTAAAGTTTGCTTCCTGGCGAAAAGAGAGAAACCGAATTCTAATTAAAACTTTAGAAAGTGAACTTCAAATTAAAAGTAATATTAAAATATGTATAATGTTTAGAGTTCTTTGACTATTTAAACACTGACAGTGGAAATGATCTCATTATTACTATTAAAAAATGTCATGTATATAAAATAATTTATTGGCTCCTGTAATATTATAAAGGTATCTCGTACTACATCTTAATGTGTATACTCATTTTAAAATGAATAACATTTTTATTTTTTATGAACAACATTTTATTTATAAACGGGTAAGGCTTCCTCAAGTGGGCCCCGAATTTACCAAGATTAAGATTTTTCAATGATATTCAGGCAGTGCCGAGTTTTTTAGTCGAAAAGCACACTGTGTAAATTTTGTTGCAAAATTCCAATAGTTTGTTTTTAATCAACAATTGAAAATTTTTGCAGTGTTTTGGAAATTTTTTATTTTTCTTTGAAAGTAAGTGTCCGAATGAAAAATTTTTTTTGGGTGCAGAGTTAAAAAACATTAAACTATACAATGAAATTATTAGCGGTACAAAATTTTTTCTTGCTTTTCTTGGTAAATAATAGTATAATCTTGGTAAATTCGGGGCCCACTTGAGGAAGCCTTACCCATACCAAATTATTATTAAAAACAAGTACTCTGGCGTTTCAAAGTATTATCTGCTACTTACATTCATAATTCTGCTTGGAATAAAAGTGTACTGAAAAGTACTGATTTTTATAGCATGAAAAAGTCTAATGTACTGATTTCGCGCCAAAAAAATCTGGCAACCCTAGTTGTGAATATAATTTAGCAAAAATTAAAGAAAAGTCACATGCAATTCACCGAGATATAGATAAAAATTATTTTAATTCTGAGTTAACATTATGTTGGGTCCACACAAGCCCGCGAGATCCCGTGGGTGCCCAAACAGCCCAGAAAGCGTTCCTCACGCTAGAAAAATGGGTAATAGAGAGCGAATGCCTTGCAATTTTTGATCGTAAATGTCTTCTTCTTCGTGCCCGAAACAGCCCGGACTTTGTTAGGACAGAAATGTGCAAGAAATTAATTTTAAATAACAGCTGTTGTTTGGTTACATCCGAAAACAAATTATGTAAAATATAAAAATGGAAAATAGCACTAAGCTTCAAAAATTTAGGTATTTGATAATTTTATTAGCCATACAAGATAAATACGCATAAAATCCTCGTTTAGAGCTCACACTCTGGGCACGTATTTTTGAAAATTTCATGCACAATCTACAAAAATATTTTGAAAAGGAAATAATGAAATTACCAAAATTAGGTCAAAAGCAAACAAAAGGTTGGATTGACTTTAAGTAATCGTTCGGGACGTTATTTTGCGGACGTTACTCCTTTTTCCGTTGAAAAAAAGGACTTTTTAAGCGATATTGTGGTATTTTATTAAAAGGCATAGTGCGTAAAACAAAAGCTATTTGGAGCTTTGTTTCAAGAAGTAAGAGGGGAAAATCAGATCTATAGGTGTGAAAAAAAAATTAGATTAATGTATATTGTGCTGTGCTATTAATTTATAATACAAATATACAAGAATTTGAATTGCATGCATTTATTGCGTTTTTGGTTGACTATTTCTTGGATTCGCCCATATGCAAATACCCTTATCAAAAGTTTTGTCGGGGGCTGACTTTTCAAAAATCTGAGACATTCACACATTTGATAACCGACTAGAGGCTTGTAGTGCGGTTACTCACGAACGTGACGCAGACGGTCGTTTCCATCCCCTGAAACACAAACTTGAAGATACTAATAATCGCAACCTGGTTTCTAAGTATTTGAATTTGCATATATTCAGAGTTACTATTGATGCATTTCATGGTAATTACGAACGGCACTAAAATATATATCATGTTAATAATAATAGCGATTCTACAGTAGCGCAGTGGCAGTGGCAGTGACAGTTTTTAACACGCAGTAACAGTTCGAAAAACTGCCGCTATGAGAATTCATTCTTCAATCGTTTTTTTGTATTTTTCAATTTATCTTGCTATTATATCAAAAATTTTGAGATGGTAGCCTTGCAAGAGTGTGTGAGAGAGAACAGTTAGCTGACACGTTTCCACGGAAAAAATTAACTTTGTGCTGATTTCTACGTCTGCGTCTCCGTTTCCAGAAAATTCTATGTTGGTGAGCCATGATAGCTGACCCATTCTCCGGTTTAACCTCGGTGAGTAACCGCACTGTGCCGTTGAATATGGCTTCGCCAAGTCAAAGCCAATAAGAACTTTTCTTTTCTTATCTCACACAATAATGTCTGTCCAAGTATGTTTGTAAGAAGTGTGTACGAGCGCATTTATTTATGTACATAAGTATGTATGTATAAATAAATATATATACAATATGTAAGATACTTATTTAAATATGCAAATAATTTAGACAATTTATATGCATAAAAATGCACAGACTCGACTGCAATTCATGGCTCATTGCCGTGTCATTGGCATTTCGGTGCAGCCATATAAGATGCTCAACGTGATGAGATCAGAATCTGAAACAGAATGTACACGGGGTTTGAATCTGACAAAACCAAAAGCAAAGAATAGCGTCGAGATGAGCAAGTTCATATGGATACCAGCAGAACAGTGGCACATTGAAAGAAAAACTTGCATGAATTCAGTTCGCCGTATAACTAAAAACATCAAAAATGCTCAACTATTTAGAAATGCTGAACTAGTGTAGTTTTAAGAAAATCAAATATTCTTATTACGAAACATAGTTGACAGGTATCGATGGGAACTTATTACGCAACATTTCCACTTACTTACTTAACTTAGAAATTCCATTAACGTATCGCACACGATCTTTAAAAGCATATTAAGTAAAAATTCCCCATCTGTCAGAAAACACAAACAACTTTTTCTAAGCACATGTTATATGGGAAAAGAAATATTTAATTTACAATTTTTCAACAAGTTATAACGAAATTTTTGTGTCGCTTTTGCTGAGAGGTAAATAAACGGTTGGTGGGCATTTTTAGCGCATAAAATTGACAATTTTGTTTGCCTTAGGGTGCATACCTGAATCTAACTTTACATAAGAAGTGCTTTTTAGACCGTTATAAACACAAAAATAAATGTAATATTTTTAATAATACGGGTATGAGTTCTGTGATGCAAACTTTTTTTTATACCCGAGCGCACTTGTGCACAAGGGTATATTAATTTTGTTCACATATCGGTTGTTTGTAACAGCCAAAACGAATCGAGATAGATATAGACAAATGTATACATAAATGATCAGAATGAAAAGAGAAATCGATTAAGCCATATCTGTCTGTCCGTCCGTCTGTCCGTCTGTCCGTCCGTCCGTCCGTGTACACGATAACTCGAGTAAAAATTGAGATATCTCAACGAATGGTATGTAGGTTTCTGTTAATCCAAGGTAGGTTGGTATTGAAAATGGGCGAAATCGGACAGTAACCACGCCCACTTCCCATATAACGGTAATTTCCAGAAATACGAAAACTGCGATATTTTAGTAACTACTGAAGATAATTCACTCAAAATTGATATTTGTGATAATTTTCAGACGAAAAATAAGAATAATGTAAATTTTTGGAAAATGGGAGTAGCCACGCCCACTTATATCTTGTATATCTTGGTAACTGCTGCACCAATTTCTTCCAACCTTGGCAAAGTTGTTGGCCTTGATAC
>NW_023458558.1:82478172-82480008 GCF_013731165.1 Rhagoletis pomonella | reverse complement strand
CCCCCCTGCCCCTACGTAGCGACGCCCATGGCTGGTGGTGGCAAAGGATAAAAATACCAGTTAGAGAAGGACTTGGCATTTCCAATTGGCGTTAATTAGCACAGAAGAGAAACGAATAAGGTGCTTTATTGCATTCGGCCAACATATAAAATACCAAACGGCTTTATGTGTAAATAAGTTTTGTCTTGGTTAAGGAAAACATCTCCTATTTTCAAATTTTTTGGATTTCCAAAGAACGAAGAGTATCAGAGAATGTCGACATATCTAGCCTTAAGCGCGAAAACAATGTACGATTTTTATACCCGAGCGCCTTTGTGCACAAGGGTATATTAATTTTGTTCACACAACGGCTGTTTGTAACAGCCAAAACGAATCGAGATAGATATAGACAAATGTATACATAAATGATCTGAATGAAAAGTGAAATCGATTAAGCCATGTCTGTCTGTCCGTCCGTCCGGGTACACGATAACTCGAGTAAAAATTGAGATATCTCAACGAAATTTGGTATGTAGGTTTCTGTGAATCCAAGGTAGGTTGGTATTGAAAATGGGCGAAATCGGACAGTAACCACGCCCACTTCCCATATAACGGTAATTTCCAGAAATACGAAAACTGCGATATTTTAGTAACTACTGAAGATAATTCACTCAAAATTGATATTTGTGATAATTTTCAGACGAAAAATAAGACTAATGTAAATTTTTGGAAAATGGGCGTAGCCACGCCCACTTATGGTTACATGTGTATATCTTGGTAACCGCTGCACCAATTTCTTCCAACCTTGGCAAAGTTGTTGGCCTTGATACAGCATACTAAATGGCGGAAAATTTAAAAAATCGGACAATAACCACGCCCACATCCCATATAACGGTAATTTAGAGAAATACAAAATCTTCGATAAATCAGTAAATATTAAAGCTAATTTATTCAAAATTGATGCTTGCGACAATTCTTTACCAAGATATACGTTTATGGTAAAATTTTGGGAAAATGGGCGTGGCACCGCCCACTTATGATCACATATATGTATATCGGTAACCGTTCTACCAATTTGTACCAAACTCGGTATTTTTATTGTGCTTGACAAATAAAAGCAAAACGTTGAAAATTATTGAAATCGGACTAAAATTACGGCCGCTTTTCATATAACGGTAAATTTCAGAAATGCTTGAAACTTCAATATTTCGAAATTTAAGGACGCTAATTTACTCAAAATTGATACACCCCGGCTTACCATCTAGCGGTAGCTTTCGGAAAGGTGAAAAAACATATATTTAATACTTGCGCCAGGTATTTAACTTAGACTTTCTTACTTGTTTTAACTAACTTTATGATGCATAAATGCTCTAGGTGCTCTACCAGCGCTCATATTGTACTAGCAAAATAAACTAGTACATCTTTCCCGAGTCCTATCTCAAAAATCGATTTTTCTTTGTTAATCAAAACAAAGAGCAGTTGGATCTACGAAAGTTCAGCTGGTGTAGCTCAAGGCAGTGTCATGGGTCTCATTCAATATCTACTACACACTTACGATTTACCAGAATCCGAAAAAAATCATGATCACCCATATCCTCTTATTTCTACACTCACTTCTCATACACTATCATTCTAGCGACTATCTTTATTTGGTAATAAATTTTGAATATTGGATAATGTAAATAAAATACAGATCGCAATAAAATAATAATTAACAAGTAAGAAAGTCTAAGTTCGGGCGGAGCCGAACATTAAATACCAGGCGCAAGTATTAAATATATGTTTTTTCACCTTTCCGAAAGCTACCGCTAGATGGTAAGCCGGGGTGTATCAATTTTGAGTAAATTAGCGTCCTCT
>NW_023458558.1:82458225-82478005 GCF_013731165.1 Rhagoletis pomonella | reverse complement strand
ACCTCGAGCCTTTGAAGTTGACCTTATATATAGGTATACAATCTTCGATTATTACCGCAGCGACCACAAAAATGCAGTTGCCAATATAGCAACTCAGTTGCCAGCTTGCAGTTGCCATCTGTAAAATCATTTCAGCCAGTGGCCACCCAACTGAAGTTCGGTTGCGATATGCCTAAGTCAGCTCAGCTCGATGTTCTGGTCACATACATAAGTGCCACAGTCTATCTCTTCTTATTCTGGTACTTACAAAAGTTATAATACCTTTTCATGCTCATGAAAGGTATAGTTTTATGATTTCAAATCGGTGAAGTAGGTAACAAAATATAAATTTAAACATTTTATTAACTTCTTCCCAGCGTATCTATTAAAATGTCATTTGCAAAAATTTCATGCATTGCTATGCCATGTCATTCCATCTCAAACATACTGTTATAGCTACGGTGACCATCCGTCCTGTATTATAGTCCTCTTTTTTGACCAATTGTCCTGGCAATTAATTTATTTTACACGGGACGCCAAATGTTCTGTATTTCTCTTAATGTCCTGTATTTGTCCCGTATTCGGGGTTCGGTATCTCGACGCCTTAAAAGCTCATTAAAATGGCATGCCTATGAACAAGTCTGAATGCCTGTGCTTCGAATCGAGGAACACATACAGTGACCAACATATAAATTAGGATTCTACATTTTAGTAAGGTTTTTCTTTTGTTTATTTAATGTTTATTATTTTTTTAAGAAGAGCTCTTTTCCTAACAAAAACCATATAAGTCCAAATTTCCGACTTTGTGCAAAAACTATGAGAATTAATTCTGCAAATTTAAAAAAAAAATCAAAATTTTTAATCAGAAGCTTTAGAAAAAAAATTGTTTGCAGTTTTGTAGCTCATTAAAATTTAGTATAATAAAGTGCTAGTGCAACGTGCTTCTCATTTGCTTCCCTATCAACAAATTGTCAAACATACTAACTTAGTATGAAAAAATGCTAAGCACCGTCGACAACAAAATTGCCAAAAATTAACGGTAAGTCCTAGCTACTTAAAACTTGCACTTTATCTTACTAAAATTTAACAAAACTTTCGTAAAAAAATTTTGTGGAGTAAAAATCTTGAGAAAGATATCCTACAAATTTGTGATGTTACTATAAGGATGCTGTTTCAGGGCTAATACAAAAATCTAAAAAAGTGTTAAGATCTGTTAGCTTTTATGGAAAAATTAGCAAAATTATTTTTTGTCCCGTATTCGGCTCGCATAAATATGGTCACCGTAGTTATAGCATGTCATTGCTTCTTAGCTCAGCTGTTGTTTGCTGTTGTATTTCTGCAGTATATTTTTAATACTGTTTAATCCTGCCTTGTATGAAAATGTATATAGCAGGGGTGGGCAAGGCCGAGGACGAAAAGAGCCACATCTAAGTTCTAAATGCTACAAAGAGCCACAAAAAAGAACAAGAAAAACAAAAATTTTATTTTTAAATAAAATTATTATTAGAAATGAGAAACATTAATTTTATTATTATTGTACTGTACGTAAGATAGATATAAAAAAAAATTCAAAAGATCCCTCTGGCGAGATTTTCAAAATCTGGTTTTAGGTCAGTTAAAGCCGTTGGTAGCAATTCTGTTAAATGTTGGATAGTCAATAGGTACGTTCGTTTAAAATCTCCAGTAAAAAATGTCCAACAGCGAAATTCCGGCGAAATATCATCTGTTATCTCACAAGAGAAAAATATCCGAAATAGTACGCGAACAGAAAATTTGCAGAAACTTGCAAATTAGACGAACAGCTGATAGAAATATTGTTTACATTCAAAAAAATCTAAAACGTAAGAAAACAAATCTCGAAGTCTTATCCTGACACAGTTCACTGACTAAACGAATAATTACTTACTTCTTATAAGTTTAATTAGTCGCATTTTACTATTTTAACTTCCAAACCATTAAATTCAATTTAGGGATTTGTGTAAACTCCAACCAGCAGTTTTTGATCAGCTGTTTTCTTGTAGGCAAATTGCTGTTGCGGGACGTATACGGAATGGGTCTTTTTTTAATTTTGACACAAAATTAATTTTTTTTTTTTAAATAAATGTGGTTATAGTTACTCACAACTTCAATATTCTTTAAAAAGTAAGGCAGAGCTAAGTACATTTTAGCTCACAGGTTATCTTTTAAGTACATAAGCCTCTACGGCGTTTGTCAAGGCTTTACGTTACTCCCAAATATATTAGGTTTCTAGGGTTAAGAAAGCTTTAGTTTGAAAGTGTGATATTCAATGCTTTTCACCATAAATGGCGCTAATTTTTAATGATTATTGCGTTTCAGATTAAGACTAATACCAGATATTGGGAAAGGTTGGACTATACCTTAAAGATGACGGTTTTCTCATGGCCCACTGCACGAAGCTTAGAGTAGAGTAATGTCTTTTAAGAACTTAAAAATTATCCTGGGTTATCAGGTGTCTAGCAATACAAGATAAACTGTTTTCTTTCACGAAGTTCTTTAAATAAATTTTGAGCTAAGTACTCACCCGTATTTCGAGGTAACTACTAGTTTTTATAAATTGTTAGTTTAATTTCCTACAAAATTTACCTTTAGGTTTATGCATTTTAAGAATACATCGAAAATTTGCTTTAGAGAATCAATGTGAAATAATTGCAGAAACGATCAACCGGTTTGATGAGCAACCGAGACGTCCGCTTTTTAAATAATTTTTGTAAAACAAATTGGCAAGTACATATCGTCCCCCGCATGTCAGAAACATGAATGTTTAAAGATGAAAATTTTGGGATTTTTTTATATGTCGGCCCTCCCCCCCCGTAAATTCGATCCTGGCGACGCCCATGCCGCCAGCGGGTGCAGCGTTTCTCATAGATTTATAAATATTTTACTTTTTTTATCAATTTTACATATGAATTATTTATCAATAATAATTTGTTGAACTTTTCCTGAATTTTAAAAAGTAAAATGTTCAATACATCGACACTCTCATGTTGGGGAATGTGCTTTGAATGTACTACCAACATAGAAGTATTACATATACATATGATCGGGAGGGTATTTTTTATTTGGTACAGTAAGCCGTCATGCCCTACTCGGAAGAAAATTTCAAATATATCAGGAAATGCAGCTGTGCAATCATTTTTTTGTTTGAATGCAGTGTGTATGCAGTTTGCAAGTCTGTGCACTTGTACAATTGTGCTGTATTTTTGTCTGAAACCAAATTTGTGATTAGGGATAATCTTTCGTTCTTCTATTAGTGGCATCAATCTTTGAGTCTCGCTAATTTTAGAGGCGTTAGGGAGCAAACTCATCGGGCGATATGACTCTACTTTTTTCTGCACTTTTTCCTGGTTTAGGAACAGGAACGGTAATTATTATGAGTAAAATAATTTAAATCAGCATTTCAGTATTATTTTACGATTTTTATTTTTTCGTTTAATAAAAATTATTGTAAATTACAGTAGGACAAACGAACATAAATACGTGAGTATAGTTAAAGTAGTTTTCATTTAATTTATTGTGCTACACCCATACAAAAAATACAAATAGGTACATAATTAAAATATGTGTTTTTTAACAGTGTATTTGACATTCAGAGTATTATACATATATACGTTTATCTACATAGAAACATCACCAATTTAGCATATTTGCATTTTACAAGATTATATTAGCTGGAAGCATTTCGCACATGTAAATACATGCAAAGATAATACATGCATACAATATATACTTAACATATTTAGGTAGATATGTCCACTATTTATGACACTATGTCTGCAGTTGGGAATACTTGACGAATACTCAATGAAATATGTATACGAACTTAAATTACGCCAGCAACCACAACTGTCGTGTGTCCTATTAATAAACTAGCCAGATATAATGGGTATCATTACCCAAGAAAGTGCTCTAAAGTCTTGAGGACCTGACTGTAACCGCGACACACAGGTATGGTCCCCATATAACTATATAAACTGCGTTAGCGCTTGATTTAGAGAAAATTTAGTTTATTACTTAATTTCACTTAGGAAAGAAGAAATAAACAATTTCGTTAAGATGTACCAATTGCCAGCTCAGAACGATCACAAAAAATGTGCTCACATAAAAAAAAACATGATTTGTTGATACATTTTACCTTGACCCCATAAACTATATTTAGTGGCCAAAAGCTTCAGTTATCTTAGATCAATCGAATCAAAATCAATCAAAACATGAAACGGAATTCGGTATATCCTAATTTGAAATATGGAAAATTACCAAAATAGAACAACTGCTACAACCACTTTACAAGTTAGCCACTAAAAAAAAAAAGTATGAAGTGCGCATCAAAACTTATTATTACTTATGTATGTCGACATGTTTCTATATATTCATTTTTTTTTTTAAGTTTTAAATTTCCCGTACCATTTACTTAATTTAAGACACTTTTACAAAGTACAAAATAACTATGTTTATAAGCTGTTGAGTCAAGATGAGTCAAGCAAAAATCACGGTTGGCGTATAAAAAAAAACTACTAAATTAACTACAAAATTATTTTCAACAAATGAAATTGGCGCATATACTGTATATAAAATTTAACTCAACCCTTTTACTAAAACAACAGTGATCGAAGTGGCAACTTTAAAAACGTAAATGGCTTGGAAATTATCACTCAAGGGATGTAATTTAAACCTCTTCTTCTTCTTATTTGTCGTTGTAACAGCCTATGGGATTTTGCCGAAGAAACTCGTTTCTCTTCTATGCCAACTGACGCCATATGGAAATGCCAAGTGGAGCCAAGTCTTTCTCCACTTGGTCTTTCCATCGCAGTGGGAGCCTAGGAGCGTCCATTCGAACGATATGGTCAATACAGCATAGCCGCTGTATTTTAATTCGCTTCACCATTTCTATGTCGTACAGCTCATACAGCTCATCATTCCATCGTCTGCGGTACTCGCCGTCGCCAACGCGTAAAGGTCCGTAAATCTTCCACAAAATCTCTCTCTCGAATACTTCAAGAGTCGCCTCATCGTCGCTTTACTTCTTTATCCGACATGGAAAAGGCAGAGCAGACTTCGCGGTTCTTAGTACCGATGATGTCGACGTTATCAACGTACGCCAGCAATTGCACGCTCTTGTAAAGATGGTTGCTGAGCGGTTCAGTTCTGCAGCTCTTATTATCTTCTGAAATATCAGATTAAAGAAATCACATGAAAGGGAGTCGCCCAGTCTGAACCCCAGTTAGGTAGCAAACGGCTCGGAGAGGTCTTTTCCAATTCTGACGGAGCTGGTGGTATTGCTCAACGTCATTTTACACAGCCCTATCAGTTTCGAGGGATGCCAAATTCAGACGTCGCGGCGTATAGACAACTATTTTAGTGCTATCGAAAGCGGCTTGGAAGTCGAAAAATAGGTGGTGGGTGTCGATCCATTTCTGGCAGGTCCTTTTCAAGATTTGGGTATTGTGATTACCTGGTCTATGCTGGATTTTCCAGGTCTAAGGCCACACGGATAAGGCCCAATCAGTCTTTTGATGGTTTGCTTCAGTCTTTTACACAATACGCTCGATAATACTTTTTAACCTATGCTTAGAAGGCTGATCCCGTGGGCGCGAACGGCGGGGTTCCTTTTCTTGTGGATTGGGCAGAGCACACTTAAATTCCACTCGTCGGGCATGCATCCGTCTGACCATATTCTGCCTAAGAGTTAATGCATGCATCTTGTTAACTCCTTGCCGTCGTACTTGAATAGCTTAAAATTAAAAATAAAAATAAGACACCTGTGATATTTTACAATTGTGCCACGCAGCTACCCTTACACAACCTACTACCTCCCACCGTCATTATCAATACATATTATTTGTTCATTTAATATGCTGAACGCAATCTGATTCAAAGGCAATGGCGCAGCATTAAATGGTCATACATACATACATACATATCTATGTATATTCAACCATTTTCGCCTTCGGCTTTACCGCGTGGCTTACCTATAGTTATGTATGTATGTAAGTGTGGATTAGGGATGCCAATCCCGGGATTTTTGACGTCCCGGAAATTTGCTTGCAATAATCCCGGGATCCCGAAAATTTTGAAATATCGAATTGATAGTAAGAATTTGCTTATGAATTTTGAAGTATGATTTTTGTAAAATGCTGTTTTGACTGCAATTAACAAAAAGCTTGAAACTGTACTTTTAAAGTGCAGTCTGAGCCTTTTTTGAAGAAGATTTCAATGAATTACACTGGTCTACAAATTTCAACTTTTTTTCTGCGAATAAGACGGGACCTGGTGTTTCTGAACGGATTTTTCGTGCTGAACACGAATCCGGGGTCAAAAATGTCCCATCACGTCACGTTTTCGAGAAAAAAGGGGTTGAAACCCCTAAAAACAGCGTTTTTGGCCATTTTCGAAAAATTATAGAGCTGAACCCTGACGTGGTACAAATTTTGCATATATCAGAAATTAAAGGCTAAACCGTGCCCTTTCGAATGAGCGCTATGCCGAATTGATCGCGTGCACCCTTAAAGCAGGGGGTGTATTTGTGTTTAGGGGTGCAGGAAAAATTGATCACAGAAAGAATTTAATCTTAAACGATCATAGAAAAATAATAATGCCAAGGTTTTAACTATATTAAAAGTCGCTGATTACGAATCTGCAGTTAGATTTTAAAAATTTAAGAAATTTATATGGTCGTTTAAGATGAAATTCTTTCTGCGATCAATTTTCCCTGGACTCCTAGACACAAATACACCCCCTGATCTAAGGGTGCATGCGATTAATTCGGCATAGGGCTCATTCGAAAGGGCACGATTTAGCCTTTAATTTCTGACATATACAAAGTTTGTAGCACGTCAGGGTTCAGCTCTACAATTTTTCGAAAATGTCCAAAAACGCTGTTTTTAGGGGTTTCAACCCCTTTTTTCTCGAAAACGTGACGTGATGGGAAGTTTTGGACCCCAGATTCGTGTTCAGCACGAAAAATCCGTTCGGAAACACCAGGTCCCGTCTTATTCGCAAAACCCTTGTAGACCAGTGTTATTAATGTAAACGAAACAAACAGGAAAAGTTAGATAATTTTTTAGATCAATCTACTCAAAACTTCCTCAAATCGAAAAAAGAGAAACGTGGTGGTAAAAGAAGTACAAATATTTTGTAATGGAGGAGATAGGGGTCATTATCTTCAATTGGATTATCAGGCATGTTCTGCAAATCGTACGATTTCAAATCGGTACGATTTACAAAATCTATTTCGGAGGATTTTTAACAAAGAGGGAAAAATTTGGCGCTAAATCGACGGATATAACATAAATGACGTGTTTCCAGCAGTTTCCATATGAATCATTTAATACTTTGATTACAAATATACAACGTTACTTTGCAAATCGCACCGATTTGAAATCGTACGATTTGCAGAACATGCCTGCATGTCTACCTTTTGGCAGTTCAGCCTAAAAGTGTTGATGCCGAAATATGTTTTTCATCAGTAGGTTTTGTATGTAAAAACTGCAGGTCAAGCTTAGGAGACTCCGCTTTGAATGCTTTGCTGCTCTTACGAAAAGATTTTAAGTGCAATAATAACAACACCGGCAAAAAAAGGGTGTGTGTTTTCAACCAGACCCAACTACCAACATGTATTTCGACCCGCTGAATCCGATTCTGTGATCCGTTTGACTCGTACACCCTCAAAATTTCTAGTAAATTGCGAAAAAAATGGCAAAAAATTCTCCATTCGTCATTTATTTATAGAGTAGAATAAACATGTTTAGAGAAATTGTTTTTGTATATTTTTGTTTTATGTTTTTTTATTTATTGCTACTTTCAAAAGTACCTGGTATTTGAATTATTATTTGTGATGTATACGTTCTTCAATCACATGATTTTTTAAATACAATTAACAAATGTTTTACTTTAAAATTTGTCTGATTTAATAAATATCGCTAGCGTAGAGTGCAAAGTTGCTAAGTCCAGATTTAAAAATTGTACAGGAGAGGAAAAAACTTCGTATAGCTATTTTCTTCAAGTATTTCGCAAAACTTTGAATACAACATTTTGCCTTTTTAAAGCAAAGCAAAACTCCAAACGAATCAGAGGGATTCGATCTTTATTAAAAGATTTCGAACTTTTTTGGCCTTATCGAATTTTCGGAGCTTTTTTTGACCTTATAAAATTTTCCTTTCATTGAATTTAAACGAGAAAACATAAAACAAGGACCTTTACCCTTTTCGAAACGATGCAATATTAATTTATCTAGCCTCCTATATCAAAATAAAAATATCCCGAAATCCCGGGATCCCAATTTTCCTGATATTTTGGCATCCCTAGTGTGGATACATATGTGTTAAAACGGGAAATACTAGAGTTGCGTACTAAAGTATGAGCATACATTTGTATGTTTCTACCAGGGATGTTGCGAATGTGGAATTTTAGACATCCGCGGATGCGAATGCGGATGCGGATGTTTAAAAGCTAACATCCGCGGATGCGAATGCGAATGCGGATGTCATGTGTCTTCAAGAAATAATTTGGATGGGTAAATAGGGCGATTTAAGTAAATAAAAAAAGGAAGGGTTAATAATTTTTAATAATATGCCTTATCCTGAGTTTTGCCCGAAAAAAAAATTCTGCCGAAAATTTGTATTCCGCCCATAGTAAATATGTACATGAAAACCAAAAGTGAAAAGTGAACCGGTTCGGGGAAAATTAAACTCATGGTAAGACTGAATGTTTTTTTAGTACTTGAATTAAAAAATTGGAACATTATATTTAATAATTTTGAATTGCACGACCCACTCCGTTGCTTATGCCAGGATTTTAACTCTCATTCCAGCACGTTTGATATATCAGATCCGCTTTTCAGCATTAAGAAATCGATACTGTCCTCTCCCAATAAATGAGAGGCGCAAAAATTGAAAATACCAGGGACATAACAGTTATAAGTTTTATAGCAAAAACGTTGCTCCATAACAGTTATTAGGTGAGAAACATTTTTTATTCCGTTGATAAGAGTTATGCCCAACGTTTATTTTTTACGTTACCTGATAACTGTTATGCCGGAGAAATATTTTTTCCGTTGCTGATAAGAGTTATTTCCCAACGTTTATTTTTTACGTTGCTTGATAAGTTATTTTACAACGTTTATTTTTTACGTCGCCTGTTAAACGTTGTAAGATTAGGATATTGATGCAGATGGAGATGGAGAACAAGATAAAGATGATGGAATAAAAGTGAGAGAGTGAAGTAACTCTTATCCGATAACGTACAAATAAACATCGGGCAGTAGCTGTTATCAAGCAATGTAAAAAATAAACGTCGGTCAATAACAGTTATCAAGCAACTTGAAAAGTAAACGTTACGAATTAGCTCTTATCGGCAACGGAAAAAAATATTTCTCCTTTAATAACTGTATGAAACAACGTTTTCGTTAAATTTCAGAATTTGGGCAACGTTTTCAATTTCCAAATTCGAGATAAGAGTTATTTTTTGTCCCTGGAAAATACTGGTTCCGTAAATCATGCGGACTGCGCCCCTCATGTGGATGAGCGGGAATGGAGGATAAAAACCTTTGGGATATATTAAAAAACCTTTCGAAGGGTCGTAAATCAAACCTGCGCCTCGATAACTATGCGCTTGCAAAACTTGAAAATTGGCAAAATTGTAAATTCTTTTTGACTGACACTGCACCAGTTGAGAGGACTTTCAGTTATAATTCTTTATTTTTATTGCGGTGCAATAGTTACTTTTTGAGAATTTCATCGGGGCTGCAATTGTCGGATGTATCCTCCTGACTTTCATCTTCACAATCTAGCATCATGGCACAATCGTTGTTTAGACACCGTTTTTTTCCAAAGAATTCTTTATTCTCATTCTTTTGGTTGTTTCGGAATTTGGAAACCGTCAGGTTATCAGCGTTTTTCGATTTTAGTTTTTGTAACTCATTTTTAATGCTTTCTTCTGTGACTGGTTCGATATACGTCTGTGCACTTGCACAATACTCCAGGGACCGAAAATAACCAAATATCCAAATTAAACAAATTTGGTATCATATGAAAGAGGACTGAAATAGCTTTTAAACAGAAATAACGAATGAAGGTTACCACCTCTATTTAAATTTTTTTATAACTGAATACTAAAGAAATTCATTTAAATACATACCTGACCCAATGTTTGTTCTATGGTAATGAATTAACATTTTTTATTGAAATATTTTTCAATGTGTGGCTTTCCTCGTTTCGACATTTCAGTTTCAAAGCTATTTCAGTCCTCTTTCATTGGATACCAAACTTGTTTAATTTGGATAAGCCGTTTGTTTATTATCCGGATAGGACGTTTATTTCGGAATAAAAAATATTTGGCGAAGTTTAACTCGTAAAAAAAATAACTGCAATTTTCGGTCCCTTCTATATTCGCATTCGCAAAAGATCCGCATTGATTTTTGCGAATGCGAAAGCGAATGCGAATGTTAAAATTAATGCGGAAGCTCCGCGGTTGCGATTGCGAATGCGAATATTCGCAACAACCCTGGTTTGTGCATGCACATGTACATAATGAGGCCCATATGATACTAGCAAATACATATATATGTGTGTATTATTAGATACTAAATTTTTCCGGTTTTCTTTAATTGCGTTTTGAGTGAATTGGCTGCGTTGATCGTTATCAGGCGAAATAGCTCAATTTTTACACACAGTTTTTGATCTTCGTTGCCGCGAGTTCTTAAATACATGAGTATATCATCATAATCTACAGTAGAGCAATTAGAGTATTTTAACTTCACAACAAATGCTTAGATATACACATGGTCCTATATATCAGAGGTTCCCAAACTTTTTTCCGTAGACCCCTTTCAAAAATTTACTGGTTTCGCTGGACCCCCTGCTGATGCATTTCTAAATATTCCCAAAGCCTTTTTTTCTGCTAAATAGATAGAGTTTATTCGATTAAGAATGTCCACGATTTAGCTTTCCCTCCAGCTCCATATATACACATTTGATGTTGCCTTTTTTTGCGTTTAACAGGTCTATTCTGCGCTGGTAATAAAAAGTTTGTAACCGGTAAATAAAGTTCATGTCAATTTTCAAACCCTTTTCGCATTCTGTGTACTCTTGTAACCGGTAAATTTTGTTGCCATCTCATAAGCTGGTAACAAATTATTACCCCGTGAAATATGCAATGCCGGGATTTGCACAATTCTTCATAGCTGAATTGCTGAATATTTTAACTGCATTACCAACATACCTAGAATCGCGGTGACAAGAACTGGTAAAATTTTTTGGTAATACAATTTTCCGGTTACAAAATCTTCGGTAACGTGCAGAATAGATCTGTAAGAGATTTGCCTTTTTTGCCTTTTCTACCTTTAATTGTAAAGGAAAAGAAAAAGGCCCTCATTCCTGATAATATGAAGGTTTCAAACGTTCCATATTTAAATTGGGCGCCGCTTGTATCAACTCACGTAGAGCGCTCGTTTAGTATATTCAAGGCTTTTCTTCGCAAAAATCGAACGAAAATGCTTCCAGAAAACTTCAAACGGCATCTTGTGGTTCAATGTTGCTACAACTACAGAGATTAAAGTTTTGTGAGTTAAAAACGCGAAAGGAGAAATAGTTATTGATTTAAAGCACACATTTTTCATATATCTAATGCAACTATTTAATTCATAGTTTTTCTATTTTTACTTGTAAAAATAAACATTTCTAAAATAAAGGTGTTTTTTGATTATTTTTCGGTTTTTGTTTATTTTTGGTTCCTTCTTTTGCATTTTCTGGGATTCCTAGTACATTTTCCTGCCAATTTCGCTATTTTATTTGGCTTTTCTAGTCTATTTCGTTATTTAGTTTAGCATTTTTAATAGGTTTTTAGGTCCTAAAAATCCGTTCCCTGCTCATGACTTTGTACGTGGAGTATTTATAAAGTAGTTTATTTGTGTTGATGACATCATCTTTATTTTTATCGCTCCGAGTTTTAAAGGGAGGCGAAAAATATTTATCACTTACATTTTTAAAACACAAAACTTAAAAAAACAAAACGGCTAAGCTTTTTACGCCAAACTTTTAATTCAGAAACTGACAATAGAGAAAAGAACGAGTCTAGAAAAATCGATGACAAACAACCAAGCAAGCAAGAAGCACAAAAAGTGTTCCATCGTCTCATCCTCTTCAAGGCCATCCTGCCTTGCAAATGGACTTTTAATTTACGCCTATCACAGTCAGGTGTTTGTGCCACGTGAAGTGACCAGTCAAAAGTCCAACAAGTTATGTGCAGTGTCGTCTGCTCAGTGAGAGCAAAAAACTAGATAGGCCTCCTGAAATTGAAGGAAACATGCCGAACACGCATCCCCTCGATATCTCCCAGTCGTTGCTCAGCGAAGTATTCACCCAGTTTCTGGTGGTTGCTTCGATGGCCGAAAGTGGGTGCGCTAAAACCGGTTTCGGGCCGAGGAATGCCTGGTCTGAGCCAATTATGGCCAAATGGTCAGATGTCACATTACCAGGTACTCCTGAGTGACCTGGCACCCAGAGTAAAGCAAGCTCGTTATGTTTACCACCATAATTTAGTCGAGACTTGCATTGCCGAACTAGTTTGGGAGTAGTTAGAGGGCTGGCCAACGCCTTAAGTGCAGCTTGGTTGTTCTTCCCTTCCACCTATGTTCCATCCCGTAGTCCATGGCTTTGAGGATTGCAATTATCTTAGCTTGGAAGACCGAAGCATATTCCCCAACTGAAACGTGAAACTTATCCCCATTAACTTCGTAAAATACCGCAGATCGTGACCCAGAATCATTTTTGGAGCCATCAGTGAGGATTCGACAGTGTGTGAGTTCGGTCTCAGTGATGGAATTAAACCAGCATTCAGTCTCAGGGAATTCAACATTATAGAATCTCTTCAACAAAGGTAATGGTGGCGTACTATCCTGTAGCATTGAAAATATAAAAGTGCTTAAATCTCTGCCGCCAGCAATATCCGTCGCGCCCCACTCAGTGTTATACCAACATCCGGTTCTTTTTAGTCTGCAGGTGGACTTTAAGGCTTTCCCACGTATGAAAACACAAAGTGACGGTGAGAGGAGCAATGCGTTAAGAGCACTATACCACTTTTGGAATCACTGTTATATATGTACATAAATATATGTAGATATGTATGTATGTAGATGCGTGCATATGTAGGTATCTTAATATTATTTTCTTTTCTACGTTTATGCTTTATTTTTGCAATTTCACTTTTACTTTTACGTTTTGTACGCACCACATGTTTAACATTAAGCATTTTTGCCTGCTGCGGATATATATCGTATAGTTACTTTCACTTTTCTTTGTGCAGCCATAAATTTTGCCCAGAACCCTTAACAAAAAACCCATGCATTTTATTTTCGGTTTAAAAAATGAAGCATAACTAATATTCTAAAACTGAAAACGGTTGCCCCGTTAAAGTTGTCGCATCCAAACATAAACAAAGAAAGTGCTGTGAAGGAGAGCTACGCTCTAAGAACACAGGCAGAAAGAGTTTGCCAAGGGACGATGTCATTTTAACCAACCAATCAAGGTTTGCACAGTAAACGGGTAAATCGTATTTTACGAGCAGCGAACATTTCAATCGCTTCCAATTCCAATGCAACAGAGTTGCCAAGTGATAGGTACTCTTCTTGCAAAAATTCGTTTTAGTTATTAACATATTCTGCTTTTATCTCTTTTATTACATTTAGTGCCCATTTTGTTTTAATTTTTTATCCCTTTCACTAGCATTATAAAATAGTTGTAAAATTGTTGTATTAGGATACACCAATAAATGAAATGAAAATGAAATAATAGGGGTTTCAAACACACTTTTGTTTCAGAAGCGAACTCTTCCAAATCTCTTATATATAGCCACTTCCTAAAAGTCGTGGAAACAGGAAATAGTCATAACGGGCAAATCTGTTATATACTTGTTAATTTTTTTGGCAATGTCGAATCTGACCAATGTCTCAGAATAACATATTTCACCGGTGATCGTTCTACCTTTTTTAAGGCTATTGATGTGAATGACAACGCGTGTATCCCTAAAAACTGTCATACCCGGAAAAGAAAATATGTATTAACATTGCTTTGACTGTATCTTGATATCCAGGGTATTGTGATCGATCCATGTTTCATCCACATTTATTAAATTGCACAAAAACTAGTACAGACTGCGGATTAGTATTGCCAAACACTACTTCTAAGCAAGATTCCACACGATCGCGATTATGGTAAGAGCCATCGAAAGAAAAACTTGGACTGAAAAACCACGGGCTCCATACATAAATTGTATTAATTTAAAAGCATGTGAATAGTTGTTGTATGTTTTTTTTATGTTGGTCGGAAACTGGACTTGATACCCGGCCTGTCGAATGGTAATGCGCACTTCAATTTATTTAATTTTTTTTTATTTTAATTTATTTATTTAATTTGTTTAAAGAGGAAAAGCTCTTAATAAACTGAAAAAATAACGAAGGCAAAACAAACAGCTTTTTAATTAAACGATATTTTATGATGTTAGAGCAATCGCAAAACAATGAAATTCCCTCTTTATTCATGGATAAGATCGTCGATTGTCAGCTAGTTATCCCCTTTACCGCAATTAAAAATATATTGATTAATCTCCCATTCTGAATGCGTTAATTCCTATACATATAACTTTAACCATTTAAACAGAAGATTATCTCTTTCACATTTACATTTTTTTTTAATTTATACATATGTTTGTACTAAAATTAATTATTTAAATATATACATGCATATACATATAAGTACGTATGCAACTCAGTAAGGAAAGAAACTACTTTCAATATCGATGTTCATTCAGTTTTTTACCCATCACAACTAGTTGAAGATCTGACTTCCTTCCTTGGAACGAACTGTTGACTTTAACATGGCGATGTCCTAGGCATCAGTAAATTATTCGATTCTGCTTTTATTTCAACTACTTTAAAATGCATTTCGCTTGAAGCACTTCAAAGTCAGTATGTTTCTTTTGCAGATGTCCTTTCAAGCAATTTAAAATTACTTGGTATTAAATGCTAAACTAGTTAATTGCCCAAAGTTAGATGATTTTTCAACTAATATTGAATTATTTTCAAAGATATGTACCAAAAGTGTAAGCTTATAGTTTATCCCAATGAGGCTTCTAGGTGATTATATACCAATTTCAAGTTAGTTGCAACAGTAAGTAAAAATAAATTTATCTGAGATAATAGGTTGAGTTATGCCGTACTGGGAATTTTCTTATCTCTGATGGTTCTGTCTGTGTGGTCTTTTTTGAGATTTTATTTGTAAGTTTGTATCTATTTTGTCTTGAACTGGCAACCATAGCTCGCGTTGACCTGCCGCTAATATGCGTGTCGATATTCTAGCCACTGTTTTTTGCTTTCATTGTTGTCATTTCACTTTCATCTGCATGCTCTTTCATTGCTTGTGAATTTTTTAAAAGCCTTTGAACGGTCTAAAATGACAGCAGTGTGAAGTGCTAAGAGAGCAAATATTTTCAGTTTCAGTTAGAATTCTATATTTTCTGTGCCAAAAGGTAATGACGCATACATTAGAATGATCTTTTCGAAAAATTGTGTTCTTGTTCTTTGTTCGATTAATACTGTTGGCTATTCGGGGAATGGGTAAATTTGAAATTTTCCACCTTCGAACCACATGCAAGGGTTGAATGTAAATATTTATGCTAGAATACGATAGTTAGAGAGATATGTATGTACATATGGTCGTTTAAATTACAAAACCGCGTATCGTTATTCTGCAAAACCGCGAAACTAATTTTTGCTGCCAAAAATTGAATTTCCTCACACAAGCTCTTGCCTCAATCCTTGTCCATTCGTCCTGAAATATACTAGCCAGAAATGCGATTACGTTATAAAAAAGAGAACCATTTTGAAATGTTGTGTTTTAACTCTCTAGATAATAATTTATGTAACCTCACTTACGCGCTTTGGCATTATCTTGATATCCGGTATTTCATTGTGTTGATACACGGTTTTGTACTTTAAACGACGATATTTAGGTATAACATTGCAGGTATAACTATTTTCAACCGAAGTGTAAATGTATGTACATATGCACTCGCATAACCACATACATACATATCGTCGTTTAAAGTACAAAACCGCGTATCGTCATTCTGCAAAACCGCGTAACTGCCATTGGCTACCAAAAATTGGATTTGCTCATACAAGCTCTTGGCTCAATCCTTATCCATTCGTCCTGAAATAGACTAGCCAGAAATGCGATTGCTTCATAAAAACCATTTTGAAATATGAGTGTTTTTACGCTCTAGGAAATAATTTCTAAAACTTCACATACGCGGTTTTGCGTTTTGCTGATACGCGGTTTTGCATTTTGTTGATACGCGGTTTTGCACTTTAAACGACGATATGTAGTATGTACAGTATATGTATAAGGTACTAGCAAAACAAATTAATTTTGTTAAGCTCTGCTTGAACGAAACATATTATTTTGGGATCGGAAACTAATTTTATATTCAAACAAATTACAAAGAAATAAAAATAAAAATTTTTCTCATCATTCGCAACAAATTACTAACCCTTAATTAGGCGCATAAAGAAAATCACACAACTAGTCGCATGGGGTCCCCAGTGACCCCAATAAAAGTGTTGAAAAAAGAGTTTCAAAATAAAAAAAACGAAGTTTGCATTACCAAAAATATTTAATTACTCTATTATCGTTAACTTAAAAAAACAAAACCATAGATTCGACTTCAAAATTAAAAAAATAAAAATAAAAACTTCACCTCCGCCAAAAATTTTTACATAAGTGGTCGCATGGGGTGAGTACTTAAAGGAGTAGCGACACATGTGTATAAGCCGATGTTCTGGCAGTGAGTTATTAACGTACCCCGAGGGGAGTTAGGAAGCAAGAAGAGCGCGAGCACGTGCCAATCTGTCCAACACATTTTTTTTCCATTTTGAAATGGCCTTGACCCCATGAGCCTAATTAGGGTTAATTTTATTCCCTAATACTAACTTACGAATACTTCACGATGTGCACAAATAAGATCGCTAGGCTGCACTTGTACATACATATAACGGGGAAATAACATATACATAAAAGAGGAAGAACTTTAGCGTAAACAACATTACAAAGTAAAATATATAGGTATTTCGTACGTAGAGGCAATGACTAAAATAAAAAAGCTAGCATGAACATTTCAATATGTACATTTGTATGTAAGTTTCGTGTTGTAGCTTTTGTGGTATTCTAATTTAAAAATAAATTAATAATTAAAAAATAAAAGCAAATTCGCCGATTAAGTCAATAAAGTATTTACTTTATAAGTATTCTGGCCCATAGCAGTGACTTTCTACCTAAGGCTTAACTGGTAAATGGTTGAATTGCATTTCCATATCGGAATCAGAATAAAATACGATACAATTAGGCAACGAATAAAATTTAATATTTACTGCTATAAAATCACAATCTTTACAGCAGTCTGCCAATCGGGTGCATTGACATGCACCATGCACTCTCCAATGTAGATGGAAGCCGTAAGCAAAGCGTCTGCCAGTTACAGCTGCTGTGCCAATGAGATTGACTTGGACATATTTTCTTGCATACCACTTACAAATGGTCAAACTAAAATGTATACATATACATATTTAGGTACATTAGACTGGGTCCCGAAAGAAAGTTTGCAATTACCCATGGGCGTCGCTAAGTAGGGGCAGGGGGGTCGAGCCCCCCCCCCCCCCCCCCCCCCCCCCCTAGACTTTGAAGTTTACCTTATATGTAGGTATACAATCTTCGGTTATTACCGCAGCGACCACAAAAATGCAGTTGCCAGCTTTCAGTTGCCATCTGTAAAACCATTTCAGCCAGTACTGCTGTGTGTGCTGTATTGGAGCACAATAAAAAAATTGTCCCAATGAAATTCTGTACAGTCACACGGTTGCCTCTTTTTATACAATTCTCATTGCCGTAAGTTGGCGAAAAGCAATATAGTGACAATAATTGCCCCAAACTTATCACACGATTGTTCGAGCATGCGGCAATTGTGACCATAAAGTGTTGCGCTGACCTCTAAATTCTGTTGTTTTCTCTGTTGTGTAAAAATGGCGTATTCTTAATAAAAAAAAATAAATCAATTGCATCTGCTTTGTATATTGCGGGCTCATTTTGTGCAAATTTGTTGTTGTTTGAAAGCAAAGAAGCAAAAACTTGTGCCCAACGAAAACTCACGCATTTATTTAGAAGTTTGATTGTATAGTTTTTTTATTTTTCGACGATAACTGCAACGTGCTATGTGGAGTTCAAGCTGCAACAGTTTTCTTTTTAATTTTGTTACGTAGAGGTTTTTTTATTCATTACAAGTAAAATTGGTACAAAGAGTTATGTTTGTTTAAATGAAAGCTGCGAATTGATATAATTTATGTTTGGAATTAAATTTTATGATTATATGTACAGCTCGCAACAAAAGAAAGCACCTTAACATTTTGATCAGCCTTGACTTTTTTCTTCTGTTGTTTAATGTTAATTTTTTCCTATAAAACCATAGCTCATTGTTTAGTAAAAACCACATTAGTCCAAATTCCAAACTTTATACAAAAATTATAAACATTTCTTAAAATTTTGATCACAATTCAATGGCTTTTAATTTGGGTTTCTAGAAAAAAATTTTGTTTTGCAGCTTACAAAGTAATTTACAGAGAAGAAAGTGCATAATACCGTCAGCTAAAAAAAATATAAAAAATCAACAGGATCTTTTAGCAACTTCAAACCTCCACCTTATTGTACTAAATTTTAATGAGCTACAAAACTAAATAACCATTTTTTTCTAGAAATCCAAATTATAAACCGTGGGATTGTGTTCAAAAGTTTAAGAAGTTTTTATAATTTTTGTATAAAGCTTGCAATTTGGATTTATGCAGTTTTTTTTAGACAATGAGCTATACTTTTATACGAAAATAATGAAGATTAAATAAGTAGAAGAAAAATAGTCAAGACTGTTCAAAATTTTGAGGTTCTACTGCTTTGTCGTGGGCTGTATTGAACTTTTAAGTTTTTTTTTAAATAAATTTATACTGTCATGGCAGTCCGTCTTTCGTATTCTTCTCGTATGAGTTTTGCTTGTGGTGGTATATATCGCGGCAAAGATTCCGTTATCGGACTTCAAGAAAAATTATAATTTCACTACAAATTAAATTAAAAGTTATGTTGCTTCCGAAAACAAGGATATTAATTTCAGTGATTTTTGGACACATAAGGAAGCAAAAAAGTAAATTATTAATAAACAGCCTAAATATTGATGTGTATTGTTCACTTCAATTGCCGCACAAGAATACAATAAATATTGCCGCAATTTTGAAATTTTCATTGCTCCATGATTGCCAATCGAGCTATCACACGATTGCCGCACACGGGCCGTATTTGATTGGGCACAGTAAGCACAATATCGGCCTCTATTGCCGCATGAGTCAATGTATTGTGAATCACACGATTGGGGCATAAAATGAGGCAATAATTGGTGTATTGCGGCAATCGTGGGATCCCAGCTTTAGTCAAACTCACATCTTCAATATTCTGTAAAAAAATAAGACCGGACTAAGTATATTTAAGCCCACAGGTTATTTAAGTACATAAGCCTCTACGATGTATATTACGGCTTTACGTTACTCCCAAATAGATTGGGGCTTCTAGGGTTAACCCTTCGATTTGTGAGAAGGTCCCTAGGGACCTTTTCGTATTTCATGTGCCTATATCTTTTTGTTCAATGCATTTTTGAAAAGAATTTATACATGTATTCCAAGAATAAATTAAGCTGAATCGTT